>NW_011887844.1:0-85070 GCF_000806365.1 Fopius arisanus
AAAAGTGCACAGGGTACATTCAAGTACTCAATGAGTACAATCCAAACCAACAAAAAAAAGTTAGATTTTTCAAACTTCGATGCCAACTTCACATAGCTCACTAGCCCCAAGCTTCTCGTATTCCCTTTGCGCAACCAAATCATAACGAGCAACAATAAACGTACCAGAAATATCCACCTCATCAAAGTTAATCTCTAAAAAACATAAAACGAAAATAGTAAACCACATTGGCCCAACGCAGCGTCTAGTCTTTTCTCAAAAAATATATTCTGGATTAGAAGAAAAACCCTATTACTCTCCATCGAGGTAATGAGCGTCATCCTCGATAATTATAGAGGATAGGGTCTATTCCAAGCGGTTTCGAATTTTCAAAAAGCTCCAGCAAAGTCTAGACAGTCTGACACATTTCCAATAGTCTAATGTTGATGTAACGAATTGGGTCATATTCCCTGAGCCCCATTCATTATTACTACATAAATTCTTCAATACGTAACGAGCCAACAACACATTTCTCATTTCCTCATCTTTTTTCAATCCAAGCGAGTTTGACAGTAAACAGCACTTGCATCAACTCACTTCTACCAGTATTATTACTGGATAATCAATAAGTCATTTATTTCATTGCATAATAGCAGAAAGTGTGTGGCACAACGTGCTCCACAAATTATTAAACGTAAAAAAGAAAAAAAAATTGTCTGATGACAAACGACATCAGAAGACCGAGGAGAGGAAGCGAGTTAATTAAAACTTCTCAATTCTTCTCAGAGTCAAAAGTACATCTAGAACGTCAACGAGGAAAAACTGGACCAGTTAAAATCCCCTAGGATGAATTTTTTTATTTCTCAGGGGATGACTCCAGCGAATTGGGAGCCAATTATGCCGGAAAATCAAGCATTTAGGGATTTGTAAATAATAAAATAGTGTCGGAATATTTGAAAATAACTTTCTCGCGTTTAATATTTCGCAGTACGAGAGAATTAATGAAGCCCAATAATAGTTATCTATTTCTGTACTCAGAGACGATTTATCGAGAGGAATCTCACTGGATAGATAATACTTTTTGAGTTATTGACCGATATCTTCCTCGGTTTAATGATTTAAACCATTCCGGATGATGAAGGTCTCTCAGTGGAATAAAAATACATGTTCCGAAGGCTTTTAAATTCACCGGAAGTGATTTCACCAGCTGGAGTACTTGAACAAACGCAAGTGATTCGTTATGAACGACCGAGAGTATTAAGAGCTGATATAGTCTTCAATATTCTCTGATATATTTCTTCAATCTCTCGTGGATGGATTTGAATGAAATTTATGAATGATAAGGAATGATCTAATATTATTGAAACCTCAAATAAATTCGCACGATTCGTTGAAAGAAAATCTGACTGGAGTAAATCTTTTTCGTTGTCTGTGTATAGACACCATGGGGCTGCGTAATAGGAATCAAAATATCTCCTCGAGAGGCCACAGAATTGTCAACAAACACCCGCGCCATCATCAAGACAACTCACCCATCACCCAAGCACAAATACTCAATTCTCCAACTTATATTTCCTCGATCTTCAAAAAATTCCCCAAAGGAAAAAATTATCCCACGAAAAATCTCCTTCCCCAAAAACTATCTCAACGTGACATGACATTATTTTCATTTGAAATTACATGAACCTACGTCCCAACGATTTAATAAAACACATGCACCTCAATCACACAATATTCCACTGCATGTCACCCTAAATTCACAGCTAATTAATTCTCAATTACAGGGATATGCCCACCAGGAAATGAATTATGAAATCCACCGACGAGCGGTGTTAATTATTTTGTGATATCGAGCGTTCAACCCGCAGTACATCGTTGAAGTGTTTAATTTGATTAAATGATTGTTTTAATTATTTCGAGATGTCAATTAATTCACTCGTTTGTTAATTAATTCGAGAGGGGGAAGAGATTATTGGAGTACACGTGGGAAATACGAGGGAGGTGAGGTTATGTCGATGAGCAAAACCCTGACGCCAACTCACGGATCGAATCGATGGATTATTTATTATGCCATTAACACTTACCGATATTCGATGCTTTTGAGAAACTCTTGGTAACACTCTGCGTAATGAAAAGGGACGTCTCATTGGTTTGTTTTCACTGTTTACGAACTACTGAGTTGCCGGTGTTTATCTGTGCAAAACGGAACGCGTACTCGCGTCGCACGACCACTTGGCGCCATCTTGTCGCTCATGGCGGAACATTTGAATTTTTGAAGCGCGCTGAGGATTTCGACGAATATTGGCATCAATATTGACGGGATAAGGACCTGTAATAATTACACGAGGTTTAAGATTAATTACTGGAGATTCTTCAAAGTAAAATCTGGATGTTTATTGGTTTTGGGGATTATTGTCGAGTCAGTGAAGCTGTTGTTTGTGAAATCGTGTCTTTGGAGGGGAGGGAGGTATAAATCTCGGGCTTTAAGAGGCTTTCAAGGTTTTAATATCTTCCACCAGGACGTTATAATCCTAGATCAGCCCTTTGAAATTGTACTGAAAGAACAATTCCTTCTTTTTCTTTGTATCCCCGACGATTTTATAATTATCTGCAGTACGAAAATGTAATATATGAATATATTGAAAATAATAAAATGAAAATGTTGAGGGTTACACATGTGATCGGCCTTTGGTAGTAAATTCCTTTATTATCTAATAGATATAAAAATATTAAATTTTTAGTTAAACCAGTAAAATCACTATTTTAATGTCCCCAAAGTAACGAAAATGAGGAGCTCAGGGGACGATGTCCATCCCATTGTCGTGTTTAGCTGAGAGGGCGACAGAGAGTCGGGGTCGTATTGCAACGTCTCCCTTGAGATTATTTGCAAAAATACACGCCTCGAGGGTGATCTCGGCGACGTCTTTCACGATCTCACAGCTTCCAGTCTTGCTCTCGGTACCAGAAATATATTTATCAGTCTCCATTCGAATAGCGTACTCCTTGAAATTCGTAAATCTGCAGCGAATCGCCTGAAAGTCGACTCCATCCTGAACCTGTAACCCCTCAATGCAGTCCTCGAAGTCACAATTTTCCATCTGGCATTGTCCAGCGTTGTGAATAACAACAGCAGTCCCAAGCCCGACGAAAGAAGAATTCTGGAGAATGAGTCTTCCCCCTGGGAGAACGACTATTCCAAGTTTTACAACACTCTGATTCGATGTTATTATTCTGCAGTCAATTATCTTCACTGTGCCTTTGCGTACTAATATTCCTGCCTGCAGTTCACCCAAATCGAGTGTTAAATTCTGAAGAACGACCTCTCCCCCAGAGAAATCGAGTATAGAAGGTCCAGATGTGCTGTCCTTGGCACAGACAATAATCCTCTTCCTGTCGCCGATGCCCACGATCATTCCACCCTCCTCGAGGCCTCCTGCCCCAGATATCAAATGCTCTCCCTCACCCAGGATGACCCTATCCCCCATTTCCGAGCTGTGAAGTGCCTCCTGCATACATCCAGTGGTTTTAATGAAGACCCCCTCAGGCAGAAATTCCTTGGCCTTCTGGAGACTCCCCATAGTCTCCCCCAATTCTCCTCCCAGCCACACAAAATACGCCTCAACCCTTGGTCCCCTGCTCTCCCTCCTCTTCACTTCCCCCGAATTAATGCCAGAGTGAGGATTTCGCTGTAGCATGTCCCTCATAGCCGGATTCTCAAGCACATCCATTTCAGTTTTAATCTGCTGGAGCCTGAAGTGCAGTTTAACGAGCTGACAAGCCTTGTCCTCGTCGACGAGACACCTGGTTTCACCCTCCTCATCAGAGATATCCTCCTCCAGCCTGGAAATCTTCCCTGATATCTCCTTACCCTCCCTGATGAGGGTCCTGATAATATCGCAGGTGTCCTTATTGACGTCTCCCCTCTTCATATCGAAAAACAGTCTCACCCTGGTCTCCAGGTGGCTCGTCACCCAATCAGAGGTATCGTCGTCGTCTGCATCCCAGGGCATCCAGAGATGATTGAAAAAATATCTCAACTGATCGATGCAGTTGGCTGTACCCTCGGCATCAATTGCCGAATTCTCCTGGTCTTTTGTTGGATACAACTCCATCAGGGATACATCACACTTATCTGGCAGATGAATCTCATCCTGGACGGCTACGATTTTCACCAGTGCTGAGAGATCGGAGCACTCCACATTCTCCACCTGGACCAATACGATCGTTGGGTAATGAATTTCGAACTCCTGGCAGGTCAGACGAGGAATTTTCCAGAGAGCCTGCCAACCCACTGGCTCAATCACCAATTCCACGTGGAAGGTCCACTCGTGTCTTATCCTCGATGCTGGCACCACTGTTCCACGACCTGATAAAATCTCCTCCAGCTCCACCAGACGCTCTTGAAGGCTTTTGTCAAATGTGTAGATTTCCATTTTTGATTTTCAAATTTCAAGATGCAAATTTCCTTTTTTATTTTCTCCTCGAGTTCATCTATTTATTTATAACGTATTACTCGGAGGATTAATTATCCAATGGATCCGTCGTTTATATTCACACGTATCAAAACCCAGAAGCACTGATTTATGTTTATAAACAAATAATAATCACTTGCACAAATGCACTAACAGATGCAATCGCAATAAACAATTATTCTCCAATTGGGACTTGGAGAGTTTTAATGAGTTTCGTTTCTACACGGTATGAGTGAATATTTTTGGTACTTTGGGGGTGATAGACACTTGTGTATCAACAGGAACACGTGAATTTGTAATAAATGCAGCGCGTGTCCTCGTCGTAGCGTGGCTGCACCTCCATTGGAGTCTGTCAGCTGATCGAGACCGTTTGAATTGTTTTTTAAAACCAGGAGAGCCCTGGGATTGGTCAGAGAAAATGGTGGGGGGCTGACCTAACCCTGTTGGGGTATCTATCAACAAAATACAAAGGAAGGGTGGGATCTCACCGAATTTACCTCAGTTTGTTTAGGGCTTTTTTTTTCCGGTGAATCGAGATAATTTTGACCTATTCTGGAGATTATTCAGGAATTTTTTTGTATTCACAGAGGGGAATGGCGGCCAGTGAAGAGGCTTTTGATGTAATTATCGGGCATATCGAGGATATTCTCATGGGTAAGCTTGTTTGTACTCTATTCTTTCTATTTTACCGTTTTCTTTTATCTCTCGGGGGTTTTTTTAGAGCCAAAGTTCCAGGAAACGCAACAATACTTTTTGGAAAAATATTGGAGAGAGTTTGACTCCATTGAGGAGAATAAACTCGTTTATATGGATATCTTTGAAGAATATGTGAGTGACTGAAGCATTGGAATTTCTTTAGAATGTATGATAATTTTCAATATTTTAGTAATTATTGTTCCTAGCACAAAGCTATAGAATCGTACATTGAGGAGAGCTTGAAGAGGATTATTCCAGGGTTCTCCATGGAGTCCCTTGTAAAACAGCTCAGGTGAGACTTCTTCGGTTTATTCATAACTAATTTTTATTTCATCATCGCATTTTTACCAGTGATCGCAGTCCCGAGTTGGATGGAGAAGTCTTTGAAATTCTAGAAACCTTCACCGATTTTTTGGCCTTCAAGGAGATGATTCTGGATTACAGGGCGGTGAGAGTTTTTTTTGTATAAAAAAATTCCACAGAAATTTGACAACTCCAATTTCAGATGAAAGAGGGGAAAGTGCAGGATCTCAGCAGTGGTATTTCCATCACTCCAATGAGATTCTCAGAATCAGACGACAATGAAGGATAAAAAATCTGTAGAATTGTTTCGAAAACTTAAAAGCTTCGTCCACACATTATCACGTATGAATAATTTATAAGTGATCTCAGGTGATCAGAGAATGGGGCTAAATGAGCCCTTGAAAAATTCCATAAAAAATTAAATACTCATTCTTTATAATTAATAGTACAAAACGAACTCAATAAAAGCACACACTTATGAATTCACGTGTATTTACCAACAGAACCTCGAACTTACAAAATGAATAAGGAAAATATTATAAGAAAATTCACAAATTACCCTAAATAGAATTACAAAAAAAATTCTCAATGCATGAGGATCTCCATCTGCACGAGTTTACTGTTAGTCTCATTGGGCATTCTATAAGGTAGCGTTCCAGCGAAGCTGGTGAGGGCCCTAGCCTGTTCCCTCAAATTTCTGAGTTGCTGTTCCCGAGCGACTTCATCCCCGGGCTCAGACCCCCTCATCTTCTGGTACTGCCTGTAGATGATGGTCATCGTAGCCAGAAGAACATCAGAAAGAGTCCCAGCGACTTCTGGAGAGACTCGCCTCAAGGCCGTAACTCTCTCGTCCACCTCCCTGACATGAAGAGGAAGTAATTTCGAGTCAGCAATAGTCCTCAAGGCCGTTTGATGCTGTTCGTCGTGGAATTGATCGAAGAACACCATGAGATCTCTCAACGTGTAGAATGCAGCAATTAATTCCGCTGGCACCTGCACAGCAATCCCCTGATATCTCAAGCTGATGTCAGTGGCGATGGCTTGCAATCGACTCCTCAGCGAGCCCTGGGCGTTTTTCTGGCTGACAACCTGTGCCAGCAGTGTGCACATGATCTCAAGGACCTTCTGATGATTTCCAGCAAGATCGTACATAGTGACAGAGTCCTCCAGGAGTCCCTTCCTGTATAAAGTCTCAGCGCAAATATTAATTACATCGTCAGTATTAATCTGGAATTGATCGAGAACACCAGGCAGCCGCCTGTCCCTGTCAATTTTTCCAACGAGAAGAGCTCGATTCTGGGGTGATGCCTCCACCACCATCTCCGCAGCAGAGGCAGCAAACATATTTCTCCCATGAGGATCCTTCATGCATCTCAGTAAAAAGAGATAATGAAGACTCTCCTTGGGGTCTGAGCTCTCGAATCGTTTGACGTAGAGGAGAATTAATCGAGCCAGATTGAGACGTTTAGCAGGGGGTTTGTCAGATGGATCGACGGTTATCAGTGGTGCCAAGACACTCTGGGAAGCTGCCAGGAGACTGTGCTCGTGCATAGCAGCTGCCAGATGAACTGCATGTGGCAGATGCCTGGCTCCAGCTCCTCTAGCCAAAAATTCGACTGCTGCCTCAAATTGTCCAGTCAAAAACAACATTGAGAAGTAGAGGAATGGCTGCTCGTGGGCGTGATAATAACTCTCTCCATAAACCTCCAAAATAGTTGTCTGGAGACTATCGAGAGTGAGTTTATGTTCATTATCGGTTTGCTCCCTGACTTGACAGAGTTTCAGCCACAAATAATCGTCAGCCGTGCAGATTACCTCCGAGTGGAGATCGTCGGGCTCGCAGGGGACGAGGGCGCAGTAAGCCGCTCGTTTAAAAGGATCTGTCGAAGACCTGACGTGTTTTCTGTAATGGAGCTTTACGATGGACTCTCCCCGAGTTGTGGGACGCCTCTGGGAGTCCTTCGAGGCCTCCTCGAGGGCCTGGCGAAACTCCTGGAATGACGAGGAGCACTGGTTCAGGCACTGGAGGGCAGCCGTGAAATCTCCAGCTCTCATACAGTAGTAAATGACAGGCCAAATGGGTCTGTCGTCCACAAGTGCGTCCTCCAGGTCCCTCATGTTCTGAATTCTTATTCCCACGAAGCTCTTCACCAGAGGAGCTGTCCCAGGAATCCCTCCACGCTTCGCCTGCGCCAAATTCTCGTTCACCAATGAATTCATAAAGTCCCTGTACCGATTCTCCAGGTATTTACGAGCCTGCGAGACAATCATCTGCTCGACCTCAGGACTACTTCGTGATTTAATCTGGTCTCCTCGTGGTGTCATGGGGATGCTCACCATCACCTTCACCATATTCCACATATCGAGAATTTTCTTATCGTTGAAGGTTTCAGCAGCTCGAGAGAAAGCTTTGAAGAGACTGGGACGATAGATACCCCTGAGGACGTGATCGTTGTATGTCTGGAGTTCCTTGGCGTAAGCTGTCTCGATGTTCGAAAGACCCGAGACCATCGAGCCTGCTAATTTTGTACGCTGGGGTATACCCCGGAGATCCACCAGCTCACCTGAGGGGGCTGTCATAGCATTTATTATCTCAAAACGCATCTGCTTCCATTCACCGAGCATGTGCTCCATTTGCTGGACTCGGTTAAGCTCAAAGGTATCCTTGTGGACCTGTTCAATAATCGACAAAATGGCATTTTCCTTCTCATTCCTCAAATAACTGACGATATCCGTGTCAGCAATTGGATCTAGAGGCTCGAAGGTCCGTCTGGCACTGAGAGAATTCAGTTTCTGAGAGATCTGGGGCAGATCGACACCTCGGGAGCCCAACAGCAGGTGCCTGATCATTGAGAAGAAATTTTTTATAATAAATCAGAAGGAATGGGAATTAAATTAAATTTATTATCGTTTCTTACGCTTGCACTTGGGTATCCTGTGTGCCACTTTGGGTGACACGAGACCAGAGCTCGTTGGAAGCTTCCAAAATCTGTCTGAGATTTCTCTCGACCTGGGGAAGCTCCCCAGAACCCTCGACAGCGGCGGACAGCTGTTCAGCTGATCTCAGGAGCTCGTTGAAGTCCGAATCACCCATTTTTGCGATTTTCAAACACTAGTCACGTTACAGATCACTTCATAACCTCGAACGAACGCTCAACCCGGCATCACGACAATTCATTTGCCGCCCAAATCATCACCGAAAAAAGTCTCATAAATGGCGCTGCACTCGAATTTTTTAATCCCCCTTTCGAACAGGTTATGTCTCTTGCACGCATTTACAACAGCGTGGGACTTCAGTTCGACAGGAATTTCTAAGTCCAGAATACACACGTGGTTTTGGGTTTTCAGAAGTTTTACTTCAATCAGGTAATTTAGTAGTCAATTACTTCGAACTTGATTCTGAACAAGTACTTCCACTCCAATTATTCACGAAAATCAAAGATAAAAAAAATTATTTGTAATCGTTTACGCGATTATTTTCGGTTGACTTTCATGTAATTTTTTTATCTAGTTTTTATTATTTTTGGAGCATTTACAGTTTAATGTGATAATTTAGATTCATTTCGTGGTAAAATTTTTTGAATTTTAGATGAATTTATTGAATAATTTCAATATTTCAGAATTATTTGGCCGCACCTATTTTATAATTTCCGCGAAATCCGTACCGATACCCCACAATCAATTTTTTACAGATAAAATGGTGAAGAAAGGAAAGAAGAGATCCCTGGAGGTGTCCGAGGCCACGGTGAAGTCCGAGGTGCCTCCTCAGGGTCCCCTGAAGAAACCAAAAATAAAAAAAGAGGAAAAAGCGAATGGTGCCGCCAATGGTACGAAAAAAATCAAGAATAAACCAGCCCCCGAGACCGCTCTCAAGAAGCCAGAGGAAAGTCTAGCCCCCAAGAAAGTCAAGAAGCAGAAGAAACAAATACAGAATCCAGAGAAAATTTCAGAGCCCGAAGAGAAAAAAGATCAGGCCCTGAAGGTTCTCCAAAAAAAACTCGAGGCGAAAAAGAAGAAGAAAGAATTGAGAAAGGAGATGAGAAAGGAGAACGGTCAGTTCAAGCCTGCAAATATCAAATTGACTGCTGATGAGATAAAAATCAGGATCGAAAACTTCGAGAGCAAGGAACAGCTGAGCAGAACCGCTCGGAGGAAACTAGCAGCTCTCAAGAAAAAGCTGAGAATCGAGGAGGGAACGTATACACCTCCATCGGAGCTTCCCAAGACTCCGCAACTCTCGAAAAACTTGAAGAGGAAGATTAGGAGGCATAAAAACGTCATGAAGAGAGCTGAGTTGGCAAGTACTGGGGGCAGTGAGCAGGAGATCACAAAGAAATTGGAGAAGAAGGCTAAGAATGTTGAAAAGCTCGTGAAGGAGGAGCAGAGTAAATTGGTCGGCAAGGCTGCTGTGAAGGTCGAGGGAAAAGGAAAGCTGGTGAAGGAAAAAGGGAAGAAAGCCCTTAAAGCCGAGGCTGAGAGCGACGATGATGATGAGGAGGAAGAGGAGGATGAGAGCGAGGAAGAGGAGGACTCTGAGGCAGTTGACAGCACTTTAAATACTTCACAGGAAGTTGATAGTGAGGACGACGATGATGAGGAAGACGAGGAAAATGAAGAGGACGAAGCAGAGGAAGCTGACAGTACTTTAAATACTTCTCAGGAAGTTAATGATGACGATGACGACGAGGAGGATGACGAGGAAGATGACGAGGATGACGAGAAGAAAGTAGAAATTAAGGGTAAACCTGCAGCTCCCACGCCAGCAGCTAAAAATCCTCAGCAAAAGCAAAATCAAGACAAGAAGACGAGATATGTTCTCTTCATTGGAAATTTACCTTATGCGTACGATCTTATCTTTAATTAAATTTCTCAGTATTAATATTTTCATTGATTAATTAATTCATATTATTTTTTAATAATTGCAGAGCAACAACAGAAGACATCAAGAAGCACTTCCTCACAAAGGTATCGACAGTCTCGAGTGTGCGAATCCCTACAGATGCTAAAACCAACCAACCCCGGGGTTTTGCCTACGTGGAGTTCACGAATAGTGTGGATTATGAGAAGGGCTTGTCTCTTCACGAGTCCAACCTCCTGGGGAGGAGAATTAAAGTGCAGTACAGCCAGCCAGGATCAAAAAGCACTGGGAAAAGGCCCGAAATCGTTGCCAAGAACCAGAAACTCCACGCCATGAGGAAACAGGGACAACTCGCTGGAAGTGTCAAGGACTCCAATAAAAGGAACTTTAGGAGAAATCAAAACAAAAGTCGAGGGTAAATCCCTGGGAGATAAGAGTGCAATTGCTCATTGCATTAATTCGAACAGAACGGAATACATTCTTAATGTAATATTACAGTAGATTAATGTACTGTACATCTTTGACTTTTTTAAGTGATAAATTTGTCAATATGCGACGTTATAAAAATATAATGAATGTCTTATCTGTTAAAAAAATCTCGACTCCAATTATTTACTCCCAAAAACTTTAGTTGCTTGAAAAAAAATTGCCCCAGAGAATTTCTATGAAAATAATTGCAGCGATCAATTGATCTTTCAATTTTCCCCATAATTCGTGAAATTCCCTCTCTGTGTTAATTCCATAAAAAATATATTTTCACTAATTGATATCAAAAGTGAGACTTCGCATGTTTATTTTTACGACTTGAAGACAGCAACTTCGATTATTTGTCACTCGATCCCTTTCTCAATCGTAAATAATGAGATTTATGGTTTATTACACTGGTATTGGTCGAAGTAACTAGAAATTATGAGTAAAAATAAAGTGAAAAAGAAGGGAAAACCCGAGAGGCTAGAATTGTCCTACGAAGATGATTTTTCGTGTGAAAATTTGAGGGAGGAAGAGGTGTCAGCGCCCCTCGTCTTCTCCGAGGAGTTGACTCCTGAAATTCGTGTAAATTTCATTATTCGAAATCACGGATTTTATGTATATTTATTTTTAATGTTTTTAAAAGATAGAGTCATCTCGCAGGATCTTGCGGGGACGGAAGATAAATCGGAATTTCGGGCGGATGTTTATTCGAGGGATGAGGAAGTGAAAATTCTTCAGGATAAACTCAATCAAGTGAACTCTAAGTACCACAAGTGTCAGAATACCTGTCTCTCACTTCGTCATGAGTTAAATAAAACTCAGAAGGTATTTTCATTCCTCGATAAACAAATTTTTTGCATTAAATTAAATTATTTGGGGTTCAGCTCTTGCGCAGTGAAGTAGGAGATAACGTAACGATATCAAGTCTTCTTAATCATCCGGGTGGTTGGAAAGGAAGGGCTGAACAGATTCAGCAGCTCCAGCAGAAGCTTTCTGAGTTGCATCAGAGACTTGGGGAAAAATCGGAGAAATCCGCGAGAAATTCTGCCAGTAATTTAAACCATTGAAATAATCCTTGGATTATTTTGTAATTAAATTGTCTCGTGAAATTTCAGTATCACTCGAGCGTAGAAATTCGTACCGTACAAAAAGCATCGAACGAGACAGAAAAACCCAAATGGAAAATTTGAGCAGAGAACTCCGACAGATGGAAATTGCTCTGGAGAGTAACAAAAAAAAATTGGAAGCTGCAAGAGCGAGAATTAAAGTTCTAGAGAATGAAACGTCAGATTCCAAGCGAAATATCATAATCCTGAACGACCGAAAAATTCACGACGATCAATTGATCGAAGCGTTGAACGTAACTCCTGAATTAATTCGCATATTATTATTAGATTAATTATTAATTTTAGGAATAATAATTATTGATGCCTAGGGACAATTGCGCGCGGTGGAGGATCGGTTCAGGGAGAGAGATTCCGATTCAAAATGTAAAATCGATAAAATCAGTCATGAGTGCTCGATCATGAAGAATGAGGTACAGTCTTCAAGACTTCAGATTGAACAGCTCAGAAAAAAAATATCAGAACGCGAAACCGAAATTCATGCACTCAGGTAAATTCTCGTAATTTCCCTCGAGTGTTTTTCTCTGACTCAAATTAAATTTTGGTTGTGGTATTTTGGAAAAATTATATAGATTAGATCGAGTGAGTCAGGTAAACCCGAATCCCCGGGAGTCAAATGTCTTCGGATGTTCGTCGGAGGCTGCGATAAATCCCCAGGACTCCAATGAATACGTCGTCCTGGGGTTGGCAGCCGAGGCGGAAAGGGAAAGACTTGTGGAAGTGGTGGCTGTTCTAAATCGTCGACTAGATAAAGAAAGGGCGGATGCCGATCATCTGTCCGTGAGTTGTAAAAATTATTTAACTTAATGTGTGATGAATGGTTCGGATTTTTTAGGAATTATTGCGTCGGGAAAAAACTAAAATCATTAAACTGGAGCACAAACTCCAGAAAATTGAAGCTGAAATGGTGGCAAGACCTAGGGTAAATTCCGGGTACAGATCGCGATCATCGAAGTCCCTGACTTCCTCCAAGAGTGAATGGAGTGACGATCAATTCAGGAATAAGTTAAATCTCAGGACTCCACGACGGTTTATTATAAAAAATTAAGTATGAAAAATTAATTATTCGAAACAGATTGGAACTACTGGAGGAGGAGAATTTGGCTGTGAAAGCTCGACTAGCGACTCTACAACAGGAGAAAACAGAAGACTTATCGAGGTACAAACAACTCCTCGAGAATACCAGAAGGATTTTCCACGATTCTCTCAGGTAAACCCTACATTCACACGTTCGTCAGTTCATATCAATGGAGATTTATCTGAAATTCTACAGGGGGAAGATAAGCACAGCGCATTCAACCTTAACAATCTGAATACAAAGAAATGAACAAGACCATTGCAAGAGGAAACCGAGAACTGTTAATTGATCAAACCTTTCATTATACCTTCCGAACCCTCAAGATTATTATTCATGAGTTGATAATTTATCCACGTGACCCTGTGGAGACTAACACTTTTATAATTTTATTTTATACGACATATTTACTCAAGCAAGTTTGCACTCGTATCTCGCAGCTCCTGGGCTGTAAATTCATCTGAGATTCAGAAGATCAACAGAGTCATGACTAAAAAAAAGTTATCTCCGTCTTCCTTTTATTTTCAACGAAATATTTTGAATAAATGGGTCAACTCAGCGTACGTGAATCTTTCTATTGAAGGAGGAAATCCGCGGAAAAATTCTGTCTGCGAAAGATATCGTGATAACGTGATGTGTCAGTGAAATTAAATTCCCGATAATTTTTTACAACTGTGACGAATTGTCGAATTAGCTTGACGAGTGGAGAGAAATAAATGACATAATGCCGAAGAAGTCGTGGTGGAAATTAAACGAAGACTTCCGGTCTCGACACTCATTTCGACACGAGAATAATACAAAAGTCGAGAAAGTCCATCGATTCTCTGTTCCCTCGAGTATTCATCCCATTGTCTCTGCACTAGAAACAATTCTAAACTAAATACGTACGAAACAATATCGTAGGTGCAATACATTGGGCTTTACCAGCAGTTTTGTCTCCACTGTGTGATAAGAAAACGTACCTGTGACGCCACTCGGTCACAGGTATATGAAGCGATGCCGATGCCACGTCCACGTCACTTGTTAGTTAGTTTCCGACAAGTTATTTCACTCGGTTTTTTTCAATTACTCCCATTAGATTCACTCCTCGATTTTCAAAAATTCGTGGGTGGCTAGAGCACGACCTGGAAACCTCCAGGTGACCCTCCGGGGGTGACGGTGAAATTATAAGTGCGACGTAATTGCAGGTAATTGAAGGTTTCGATTTTTTAATTAGTCTTGGTCGGATCACTAGTCGGAATTGATCACGGGAAAATTCGTGGGCTGTTTTAATTGCTGAGGAATTTTTTTGTTGATGTTTTTTAATCGTCGGGAAATTTCGCGGACTGTGAATTTTTTTTTGTGAAAATGGGAAAATTCGGAGGTTTTTGAAAATTTTTTCATGTTTTCGAGGAAAATGGAGGATATTCAATTTGAAAATACGAATTGAGGTTTTTATCAGAAACACCTTGAGATTGTATAAGGAAAGTCTCAGGAATTTAAAGACGTTTTGAAAATCTTTTTTCAACTTAAAATTCAGGTCAACGTGACTCAATTTATTTTTTCACGTTTTTCTCCATTTATAAATAATTCATAATTCCAAAATTTAATAAATAAAAAATAACTCCCAAGATTTATATACAAAAACGTGAATTAAAAAATTCGCGAACTTATTGAATGCGCCAGAAAATCCTTGAACCGAATTTCGCGAATTTCTGAACAAAAAACCGCGAATTTCACGGCGGATGCCTAAAATAATGGAAAAAAAAAATCGAAATTCAATGTACGTTTCATCCTTTCATGTGCAAATTCTCGAGTTACTGTTACGACAACCCGACAAACTGTTTCAATCCTCTTCTTCCCGATGAATTACGTAATGTTTACTCGGGCCAAAGACACTTCGAGTGCTCAAGATGTCGTACAGAGCATCCGATCATTTTTTATTCTCCATTCTCGGTTGTAAGCGAATTTTTAGTACAGGTAGAAACAATTCGGTATTTTTCTCTCGCTTTATTGCGTGGGGGGTTTTACTAGCACGAGGAAATATTTAATTACTTTATCTTCGGTATCTTGAAAATATGATATCTCGTTTCCCCTTTGGCAAACAGGTTACGGATTTTTGGTGGTACCTGAGTCTTATCGAAGTGTCTTATCATATCTCAAAAACGACTGAGAACTGATAACGAATTGCCCCCCTCCCGCCCCCCTCCCACACCTGAGTGCGATGTTGAATTTTTTAAGAAATCGAGGGTGGAATAATTAACGACTCGAACCGGAGGGAACCGTTGTAAAGATAATGAAAAAGTGGAGGACATTTTCGAGAGGAAAAAAAAAGAGAAATGTCAATTTTTTTTTTCTGAACAAACACTGATATCTCGTTGTATCAATAAAGTGATATAATTCCGCTGGAATGAGACGAGTCATGAGCTGTTTCTCTGGAATAAGACGAATAGGCTCTTATCACTCCCACCATTTTCTGTTACCGGTTACTTATAAATTTATGCCGATAGTTAATTGAATTAGAGGAGAAATTGCTGAGAAATCATTTTGAAGGTAAGAATATCGGTTTTTTAATATTCAAAATGAAATTTCAATGTCGAAATATCCAAGAAATGAAAACAAAATTTGTTTGGACTATCTGACAACTTTTCCAATGAACAATTTACCCGAATGAAAATTAAAATTTTCAGGGCGTAATTTTAATCAATTGTGGAGGATTAAGAGAAAGGGCGAAAAATCATTGCGCCAAATGTGAAAATGGGATATTTTTCATTGAAGAAGAGAGGACTGATGTAATTTTTTAGAATATTGAGGATCGATTTTTTTTTATCCCCCGAGTTTAATGAAATCGAGCAGAATATTAGAAACGAGTGCAACTTAGTATTCTCGACACAGGTGAAAATATCATCTGATCAAACAAAAGATGCCAGGATATAACTCAATGTTTCCAAGCCAACACTTGTGTATATGCCAGACATGGGCGATTCGTTTGTTCAGGCATTAGGAGCAACACGATAATCGAGCACTGTTGAAACGAATTTAACGAGTTCTTGATCTTACGTAAAGTCTCCCTTACCCCTACTTCGAATCTTTAGGACTTGGGTGGAGGCAGACTCCAGGGATTGGACGCCCTAACCAGACACCTCGTGGAGCTCCTGCAAGAGTGTTACTTCGTGGGAAAGACTCGAGCACTAAGGTACAACTCTCAGTAAGTTTTCCTCAATCCTGTCCATTCGAGTCACCAGGATTCAAGAAGTAAATCGCGAAAACTTCATCCCCGGGAATATCTCTGGATATACGGCAGATACAGAATTTTTCATTGATAACTCTTTTGCAGAACGTAATTAGAGCTGCAAAAAAGGTGTCTACTAAAATTTCGATATCTCTTTTAGATTTGGAGATATTCTGAGAAAAATTACCGATTTCAGAAATCGACCGGGGGAATTCTTATCGAAGCAATTGTAATTTTAATTGGTGTTGTAATTGCAATTGATAATTGAGTGAGATTTTTTTGTGGTTGATGTTTCGGTTTTATGATAAGGGTGGAATAATTGCCGGGGTGATTAATTGACTTTCAATCTCAATTTTTGACCGTTTTTTTTTTTCATTTTTCGCTATATTTCTGAGTGATTTTCTTGGAGAATACCTGATAAGCAGTAATATGGAACACAAGTGTCGGCACCGGTAAGTGATGTTTACCGCGCAATCAGTTGAACGCTAAACGAAAGAGGCGGCTCACACCATTGCGATAACGAGGAAAATACCGAGTGCAGCTTTGCCCCAGTAAATTCACCTCCATTCTTCCTCAAAAGTGGAGAAAAAAAAAATCTAAACACCTGGAGCCAAAAGAATATTGAGAAAATCCCACGAGTTAAATCCCCTCAAACTTCCAATTCCAATTCCAATTATCATTACAATTACCGCGAATTGCTGATAAAGTCAGTTTTTTATGACAAAAAAATATTTTTCCCCAACACCAAACGATTTTTCTCCCGAATAAAAATTAAATCAATATTACTGTGAATTAGACGAATTCTTAACAAATGAATTTAAGGGGTCTATTGATTGATGGGAATTTTATAATTATGAATTGTTATTGTGGAAATGAAAAATTATGAATTTTAGGGATAATTGATTGATGAGGTATTTATAATTTTTCGTAGTTCAATCGAGATGAGAATGGAGTAAAGGCTTTCGCTATGAAGAGAGCTATCCATCGACAGTATGGTAATAATGACACTGTCATGGAGTTGCTCTCTTTGTGGATGTGGCCGAAATCATCAGAAGAATTGAAAATCAATGCTCAACGACTGGTGCAACCTGTTGCACATTTTCTCGCCTCGGGTTGAACAAACCCATTTGCAACGAGGAGTGCACCAACTGCATTGCAGGCCTACATCACGTTTAGTATTATTCGCCATGAACTCCAAACACCATAAAACAGTTCTCCTTTCTTACACTCCAGAGCACGTACTTCAATTATGAAAAAAAAATGTCCGATTCTCTTATGCCGCCATTTGTCAATTATCAGTGAGTGTTATTGCATCTGTGATAAGGGCAATTGAATTTTTAATCCACTAGGGATTTATCTGTGATATTATTTGGAAATTTTCTATTGGGGAGCTCAAGCTCTGGAGTTAGTGAAGTCATTCCCAGTGTTGCCTTTTTTTTTTTAGTAATTTCGCGTTTTTTTATGATTTGTTGAGGAAATTTATGTAATTTCATTATCAGTGCGTGTTGGTTCATTCGTTATTATGCAAATTTGTATTATGTGGTTTATGATTTTGCAATTGTGTGAATTGCAGTCGGCACCAGACAGCAAATAGGGGATTTGAGAGCGAGTTGATTTCATTGTCGAGATAAGAATCGGTAATGGGATTAATTATTTTCTCGAGAGTGAGTTTAATTATTCGATTATTTTGTTTTGCGGGATTTTTTAGAGTTCGCGGATTCAATTGACGGTAGAATTTTGAGAGTATTCATTGAATTTTGGATTCACTTAAATTAATGGAAATGAATGAAGAAATTTTACGATAAATTCCAATTCGAATTCAGCATTCTCCTCAATTATCGATTTATCTCGAGTACCATCAATTCAAAGTAAAAAAATATACTATAATATTTTCTACCAAACCCAATAGTCATTAAAAACTCATCTGGAATTTGTAAAGTAATTTAAAAATGAAGACAACTGAATTCTCATTAGATTTTTTCCCATACGTGACTCCCCTATCCCGTCTAGGTGTACAAATGAGAAATCTCCAAATATCGTAATTTTTTTCTGAAGTGCACGTAAACCCCTGCCTATCAGTCTCCATTTGCAGTTGTCTGAGGGAAATAAAGATAGCAGTGCAAATGACGAGGCCCCAACGTGTCTCATCATTCCTCGAAACTTCACACATTTTTTTAAAATGAATTGAAACCTCAAGAGTGACTGCAATCGAAGATAATGATTCACCGAGAACAAACGAAAAAGTATTCCCACTTCTGAGATTTTTCCCGTTTATTTCCACAACGAAGTAACAATTGTGGAGCGATAAGCGCCTTGTCTAGGTGTCTAGGTGTGATTTTTCAAAGGAAAAAAAAAATATTAATGGAAAGACGACTGTTTTCACATAACTGACAAATATGTCACCTGGTGATGGGACTGAATGGACATCGTCCTTGCGGTTTTCAGTCGAAAGCAAACATATTTTACTCCGGAGTATTGCAAAGAGTTTTCTACATAACACCATTTGTATTTTTTTTACTCACCAATTTTACTGCCCTGTTGATGTGTCCTTTCCTCGCCACAACTATGAATATTCACACTTTTTCTTTCACTCTTCACATTTTCACCACTTTTCACCACTTTTCACCACTTTTTCACCACTTTTTCACCACTTTCATTTATATTTCAAACTTCTAACAATAATAAAACACTAATCTGGGAAAATAACGATGAAATTAAAGCAATTTGTAAAACACTTCTCACTGAAAAATCTCTAGAAAAATTACAATACGAGAGAAATCATACCATTTAATTAAAAATTATGATAATTATTATGTTGATAAAAAATTGATCTGGATAGTGATGCATCTAAATAAAGAAAAAACTTATCTAGTATTGTAATTTTTTCGGAGAATTCTTTTCGTCTGCACCATTGTCCAAATTTTCGACATGTTTGTTCACGTTGGGATAAATCAAATAGATTGATCTGAATGGAGGATTGATCACTCGAAAAAAGAAAACACCTTTTCACAGACCGAAAAACTTGTTCAAACAGTGAATAATATTTAGAAACGATGAATAAAAATCGAGGGACGCGACTTTGAAATTCTCTCCCTCCATACCGTACCCTTGAAATCCTTTGTTCTCCCGTTTCCCTCCATTTTCATCCGCCGCCTGGTGATAACTTGACTAATTAATTCAAAATCGGATGATGCAAGAGTCAAATCAACTGTTCGAATCAAATCAACCGAAATCGATTCAAATACGCATACCCCACGTCATGAACGTTCACATGAGAACGCATCCGTCGGCATCCATAACATTTTTTACATGCTCTCCGCCATGACACTTGCCAGTCCATGTTTTTTTTCTAAAGGAAACACTAAACTACCTGTCAGCGCCAGGAGATGTTCCAAAACGTCGAGATAATATTTTTATTACAATTATTTTGATCCATTCAATTATTTATACAACTAAAAAAATGTCGAAAGCTGATGCATCGAAAGACGACGAGGAGTACTGGAACAGCAGTGAAAAACATTCATTCAGTTTTGATCAGAATACAGAGGTAATCCAATTAATTAATAAAAATTGGGTTAACGACGCGTGTGGTATTGTCACCAGGTGGACAATTTGTTCGGCATCTCCAAGAGTGGTACAGCCCAGCTGAAAGCAGGAATTTCAAATATTGAAGTATCTGAGGAATATTTCAACTTCGATAATGTGACATCGGACTCAAGGCCATTGCTATCTGTCATTTCTGAGCCAACATTTACAGCAATTCTCAAAGCCGACAATGGGTTCTCAGAGGTGCTCCCAGAGGAAACCCCAGCGGTGGACCCCACGAAAACCCTTCGTAGGGTTCTCCTGGGCCAGCCATTTTCCCTCGAGGAATACAAATCCCTGGTCGACAAGAAATCCCTCCTGGACGCAGCCATCGCCTCTGGAAATGGTGACGCAATCCTGATAGTCGTCCTCTTCGTCACAAAGACCTTGAAACCAGCCCTGGCTCAACGACTCCTGATGGAGAGGCCCGATGCCATGAATGTCTACGTCCACTACCTCTCGACTCGACTGATGCTTAATGAGATCACTGATTTGCTGTCAATGCAGGGACGGCCCATCGATGCAGCCATGACCAATCTCAATGTCATTATCAGGAACACGAGGGACGAGACCAGGTTACTCCAGAAGCTGATGAAATGTTACAAGACTCAGTTCGTATCTTCTCCAGAGTGCAGGGAGACTCCTTTCGTTCAGAATTATATAAGACTCCTGGAGTGGAAAGGGGCACTGAGGAACACGAAGTTCCACGAGGAATTTGATCCAGACTCTTCAGTTCTCGATTGTCTGAGGTATTCGTGCAGAGATCACTGGGGAGCCTCTGAGGGCACTCTCGTGGCACCTGAAATGCTTCTTCATCAACACGAAATCACCCCCAGACAGTACCAAAAGGTCGCCCTCGAGTCCAGGGTGGCTGTCAAGGCTTGGGAAGATATTCACAATCTTCTTTTGTCGAAGGTATTTTTTTAATGTCAATAAATTATTATTAATAATTGTGTATGTTATTAATTCAGGGTGGGCTTGTCGTTGAAGTTAATCAAAATTAATCAATATTTATTTATCTATTTTTTGTGTGGGTCGAAGAAGGCCAGATCGGATCACTGGTGATGGGAAAGAAAGAAATCGTCGTCTGTCTGACTTTTGTTAGCTCATAACAGGTTGTAGAGTTAATGAGTAAATCTTCATGCGGGTAATTGCTTATTAGTTAGAGGCACGGAATATGTGGAAATTCCAATTGTTCATTGGTGGGACATTCGTAAGTGTGGAGATTAGAATTTTTGCATAATTCTCCATTTTCCGTTGGGTAATTACGCGTTGTAAGTATTTTAAAATAATTTTTAGCTTTTCCCCGCAGATGATGTTGACGCGCTGAAATTCCCTGAAAAGTAGAAATAAAAAAAAATTCAGGTGTGGATTGCATAAAAATTGATCCGTGACCTTTAAGGGGAAGTGATTTTTATTTAACATCGAGCCAATTAAATTATATAATAAATATATTTCCAGGGGTGGATGGGGAGTGAAAAATTGCAAACAAATCTTCCAATTGAGGATATATTAAAAATTCTCCATAAAGGAGAAGCACCAACAGCCGTTTTAGATAAATTCCTGAGATACGTCGATCCTGTCGAGAGGAGATTGCACCTCGCAAAGGCATTTTCATGCCCTAAGACAGTTATCGAGGTAATGAAAAAAATCATACCCTACAAAAAAATGTATACATCCTTAAAATTGATTTTTCGATGGGAGAAAGTTTAAAAAATATAACAATGAATTACTTTCTCTCTGCAGATCTTGGGAACTCAAGGAGATCGAACGTCCCTTTTAGAATATCGAGACACCCTGATCCCCCAATCAGAAGCTTTTTTCCTCGCCAAGCGCACCCTCTCTTCTCCCACAATCCGTTGGAAATCGTAAATCAAATGGAACTTCTCGTCTAGAGAACGTAATTGTTTTAAAAAAATAATCAATAAAATAGATTTTAATAAACCGATCTTTTCTTTCAACAGGATTGACCAATAAGAGAAAACTCATTATCTTTTGAAAACTGCATCTTTATTTTTGCATAGAAAATGTAACAAAACGTGATGTTAATAAAGTAATTTAGTCATATAATGAAAAAAAAAACGATGCATGTACCTAAACGATACCAAATTCCTCTCAAAGAACTCCAGTTTCTTCATACTTCGCATAAAAAAAACACATGAGCCTGAGTATACGATTAGCCGAGTGAGTGATCTGCATAAAAAAAATAGCAAAAGAATAACCAGGAAAATGGGAAGACGCGTTTCAATTACAATTCCAACATAAGCCAAAACTTGACAGCCTCTGACTCGCAAAAAATTCTCGACAAAAAATTCTCATCCTCCCCCGCCCCAAACATGCCCCAAAGCAGATCGAACACGAGTGTAATTCAATTACACTTAATTCACAATATTTCCAATCATTTGAATTTTGATTCCGTTCTCAACCCCTCGATCTCAAAAAAACTGTTCAAAAACTCATTTTGAAGATGATAATAACTCCCAGGAAAAAAAAAATCTAATCAAGAATTCGCCGACGGCTGATACGTCAAGATCTCAAATCTTCCCATTCCCCTCGCCAGGATGACCTTACGAGCTGGTGGGTGGTCGGTTCCCCATGTTAGGAGGTGGTTGAGTAACAGGAACTTGATAAGGAACGAAACCCGGAGGCCCCTGTGGCACAGGGTACCAGTTCTCCTGTCCCCCAGCAGGATTAACTCCAGTATAAACCCCAGGAGGTGGATAAACATACTGAGGATACATGGGTGACATCGGTGGTTGAAAATTCTCCACTCCAGTGCAAACGTAATTTCCCCCCGGGTTCTCAGGTGGTTCCTGAGGAGGGATGAATCCCACAGGATAAAAATTACCACTGGGTGGATAATACTGTCCCTCATTAGTATAATAGACATCATTGTACACCGGCTGCTGCTGATATCCCTGAAATTGATTTCCCATGTGTGGAGATCCCTGAATACCCACTGGAACATTGATATTTCCAGGAATATTTCCAGGAGCATTTCCAGGAGTATTTCCAGAATTTCCAGGCGCATTACCAGGGATCTGATCCCCCTGAGCTCTTCTAAAAGCATGTCCCTCCCTCTTCTGATAATCCTGAAATGAATTCCTCTCAAATCCACGTCCACGTCCATCATTTTTCTTATTATTCCCCCCATTATTAAATCGATTCCCATTCTTCCTGTCCCTCCCATCCTTATCCTCTCCATATTGTCCCTTATTCTTCTGATAATCGTACGAATTCCCTCCACTCTCCCTCGGAAATCCCTGATCCTTCCTGGAATAATTCCCCCGATAACTTCCACGACTGTCAGAGCTCATTCCAGAATTTCTCCCAGAGTTACCCTGATCCCTCCCCTGATCTCTCCCAGGATCCCTCCTCTGGTCGTTCCTCAGATCCCCCTGATCTCTCCTCTTCCCCTGAAAATTACCACCCCTGAAATTATCCTCCTCCCTTCTGGGTTGTGTCTGAAGATTCTGTGGGGGTTCAGCAGCAACAGCAGGTGACACCAGTGGTACAACACCACTGGGAACATATGACACTGATGAGGATGGATAAGGAACTGAACCTGAGGGCCATATATGGCCACACCTGAAGAACTCAATTCCCAAATTGTAAAAAAATCTCAGTGTCACTGGGTCTGAGTAAGGAAGATCAGCACCATTGATATCAGTGCTGACTCCTGCAGTGATATTTATCGGTCGAAATGGTCTCTCCTGACCAGGGGGTGGCTCCTGTCCATAGTACTGCACTGGATACATCCCTTCGGAGGATACACACATGACACTGGGTGCTGTGGGGTAAATTGGTGGCATCGTTTGTGATTGAGTGTAGTATGGCTCCTGATGGGGAGGTAGGGGGGATGGCTGGGTCGTGTGCATGGGGTGTATCAGCCCTGGAGGAGGATTCATCACCTCATTCATTTGTCCCTGGTGACTCATCACATGAATCTGTCCCTGAATCTGACCTGGCATCTGACCTTGAATTTGTCCCTGCACCTGGCCCTGAGTTTTATCATAATTATCCAAGTTAACGTTGTTGTTGGTGACCATTGGATTATTATTATTCATCATCTGAGTGTTATTATTCCCTGGTGACACTGATGACTTGACAATATCCTCTTTCTCCATTCTGGGATCGTTGGGAGTCATCAGGGGCTGAGCGTTATCCAGGACTATCGAGACTGGTCGCACCTCCACATTATTAACGAAATTATTCTTGTGGTAATTGTCGACCGACGTGAAAGGCTTGAGAATCACCGTGGGATTCTGGTAGCTGTCCCAGGACTGATTGGACCTCTTCGAGTCCTCGTTGTTGTTCATGGAGTCCATGGCGTATTCCTTGGGTTTTCTTGCCGACTGGGTCCACTTGTTTCTATATTTGTGGGAGTGATCGTGGGATACGTTTTTTCGAGGACTGATTACTCCCAGTGGCAATTGGGGTTTGTGAGTCGCCAGGAGAGGCTTCAGGGACTTGAAGGGAACACTTTTTTTCTCACCCAGTTCCTCGATGTACACCAGCACTGGACCCTCGTCCTTGCTCATCTCCTGGATGTGACCTTTCAGGAGAGGTGGAGCTTTCTTCGTTGAGTCGTGAGTTACGATGGATTCGTGGCTCTTGTTATTGTTGGGCTCGTCACTCGTCACGTTTAACTCCTTCATCTCATTTGTCTCCAGCTGGACGAGACACCTCGCTCCTATCTGCAGCTCTGAGTCATTCCAGCGGGTCCAGCCAGTGCAGCGAACTTCCTTACGAAGCTCATGCCAAATGTCTAGGTCGATGTTGCGGTAGATGTTCGGGTCCAGGGCCTTGGCAATTCGATATGGAAATGGTGCCTTCTCTTGTCTCTTCTGGGAGGACTCCAGGTCGTCTGCCTCTATCTTCGTGTCCGTCTTCGTTTCCATCTTCGTGTCCATCTTGGTGCGCAATTCGGCTGCCAATTGGTCTCGCTGCTCCAGATTACTCTTCAGAAAGAAGTTGGCGTGTCTCATGCTCGGGGCTCGCTCGTGCAACATATTCTGGACCACCTCATCAATTCCCGACATGCCGAAGACGTCTTTATAGAGAGTGCGGTACATCAGTGCTAGGAGAAAGGATATCATCAGATTTTTGGGTTAATCTAAAGGTTTATGAATTTTTAGTGGTCGTGGGGTTTGAAAGAGTTGGAACGAATTAACGATTTTTTTTTTCATGAAGAAAAGGAGATCCAGAGTGCAGACGAAATATTTACATTGGCAGAAAGCTGCGGTGGAAACGACCTCTTTCACGAAAACACTCTCGAAGACCTTCGGCCCCATTTGGCAGAGGTAGATAAATTCCTTGAAACCGTTGTCTGTTGCCTGGTATCGCTCCAACTTCGAGGCATTGAACACCACAAAATCTCGTTTGTAGAGATGTGCCATTGCCTGTATCTCAATATTGCCTCCCCATTCCGTGACACAGGAGAGTTGATCCAAGTAATTATCAAAAGGAACTTTCACATTCTGATGGAACAAATTCCAAATTAAATAAATTCATTCACAAGTGCAATTAATTGATAATATGATTTCGAGACATGCTTCTGAATCCAAAAGAGGTGCGATATTTTTGTAATGGCATTTTTTGTTTTGGTCATCTCATTCTTCAAAACAAGTCCTGGAAGAAAATTTATCTATCTCCCCTGAATACCGATAAATTTATTTTCAAATTCAAAACCTCCGCATCAATAAAATCACAAAATCGTGTCGAAAGAGCCATAAACACCAGAATTCGATCGATAACGTATTTAATCGTAATTAAGAACATGGCGAATCGATGAAATTCACCGGTGAAAAATACCCACGTGCTCTGAAAATTCGATAATTACCTCTTCAAACAGCTCCTTGTTCTTCCTCATAAATCCCACACACTGCTCCCTAACTTTAAGATGATAATACTGAGTCAAATAAATCTGCTCACTGACAGCCCTAAAGAGACAAGTTGCATCGTGTGGTGCATTTTTTCGGAAATATCCCTCAGTCCTGAGCCAATCGTCCACCGGCTCCGACGCCCTTTTAGCTCCACTACGAGGTGAAATGTTCATTTTCCCTACCTCCTGGAAAATTCCCCAATGTCACGAGGAAAAAATCGTTATAAAAAAAAAGCGAGATCACCGATCGAGACTCAAAAACTATCGAAACGATTGAGACATCAATTTTTCCCTCCATTATTCCACGAGATCTCTGTCCCGGTCAGTTCTTATTTCGTCGAGATGGAGTGACTCAATGTCGCCATTTCATCAGTTATTAATTATTCGGTGTTAATAATCAACTCACCCCTTCGGTCGGATGCACGCGTCCAATTTTGATGAGAGTCTCTCGTCGTGTAAACAGAATTTTTGTCCCAGTCAAGGACAACTGTGTCGGTGATAAAGACAACAAAGGAAGTGTTGACTGTTTCAAGTGTTTTTGTGAACTGATTTTCATCGGAAAGTTTCAGTCATCCCGGGGAATTCAACGTTCGGAGAATTTTGAAGGTTTGTACCAACCTGGAGAAACTAAACTCGTCTCTCTTTTTTTTTCTCATTCTCCCTTCAGTCAATGCACCATTGTTCTCTTCAAAATCAGTGGCCAACGGACGATTCATGAATTTTTTACTCAAAATCCACCAACAGTAATGCTTTCCCAACAACGACTTGACAATTCGCGATATCACGACAGTAATGTGAGTGCGATTGTAATTTTAATTAATTAATGGTGTGTTGAATGCGTTAAATAATTGACGAATATTCGTGGTCAAGTGGCGGGACGTGATGATTATCATTTTCTGGAGGACTTGTGAATTTTCTATTCATTTAGAGTACTCTCTCTTTATTTCCCGCGAGAGCAGATAATGGAGTAATTATTGGTGAGATTGATTGTTCATTTGTTATTCTATTATTTATTCATGACGAGTCACCATTCGACCACGGATTATTATTTATTTCCATACAAAGATGTTTTTTTCTCATTTATTCATCGAAATTACTTCATTAGGACAATATGCAGTGCATAAAAAATTGTTAAAAAAGTACAATAGCCCGTTATATAAAATATGAAATTCTTACAAAAGTATATCAACCTTCTACCGATCAAATACATCTGTAAACGCATGTAAAATTACGCCGTTCCAGTCGTTCATCGATTACGATATCAAAATGTTTATTTTTATCGTGATAGAAGTATGAGAAATTTACGCGGAGAGGGAAGAACTCAGTACGACACTGCGAATTTAAACGAGATCAGTGTCTCAAAAACTCGAGTCGGTTTTTCGCGAGTTCCGGAGAATAGACACAAATTAGCGCAATTTACATAGAACCTTTTTTGTAGGTCTTTGAATTTCTTACAAAAAAGTTTTCTATAAAAATTTCGCTATCTCCATGTGATTCCGAGATATCCACCAATTTCCCCTGGAGTTGAACTAATTTATCACAACTGCATTTATTTCTCACGTTCATTGTAAGGAAATATCTCGAAACTGATAAGAGATAGCGAAATTCTCGTAGGGACTTTTTTGCAGGTCTTGAAATTCTCTACAAAAAAGTTCCAATATAAATTCCTGTATATCCGTTTCCGGTCGAGATATTCGTCATAAACGAATCTAGTCTGGGTTTGATGCTCGTTTTACTCCACAGGGTACTGAAATGACCTTATAAATTTAATTTCCTGCGCATTTGTAGTACTGAATGATTTGAGAAGACCCTGGGATTCATGTAATAATACGCAGATCCATTAAATTGCACCAATTCCGTTGGATAAATACTGGCCATAGGGCAGATTTTCGACAGCCTTTCTTTTGCAGTGACAGCTAACTTTCATGTTCTCTTCCTTTCCTGATTGAAAAACCTCTGAATCCTTTTTGTTCATCATTAATAAGCGAATTTAAATAATTCCACCGACACTTTTGTCCCCGTCGTGGTGTTTACTAACGCTCAAACGCGATTTTCATTCTCTCGCATTAAATTTTGCATGTGGTAACGTATTGGTAAATCATTAAGACGTTAGATAATTGAAAAGAAATATGAAAATGTCGGGCAAACGCTTCGATGATTCTTAATACAATGGTGGAACGTTTAAGCTGCTATTTTCTCGGCGGCGATGGCTGAAAAAAAAACATTCCATCGTTAATAACGGGTTATCCTCTCTAAAACCCGACGTTAAATGAAAATCATTCGTTCATCTAGTTATTCTTAAAAACTGTCGACTTCCACCTAGCGAGTTCTCGAATCGATTAAATTGATTGAATAATTGCCATTCAATTGAAATAAATTGCTCACCCTCTTTGGTTGGCAAGGGATTTTTCTCCAGTGTCTCAGCATGTTTCAGCTGGGCTGGATCGAAGTTCTCGATCCCGGAAATGAACTGCTGCTTTCCCTTCTCCTGCTCGATAGCTAAAACCCGACCATTAAAAAACCATTAAGAAAAAAAAAATCCACTAAAAACGGTTTCACGGGTTAATGACTCACCGGTCTTGTCTGGCAGGGGGTTCTTCTCCTCAGTTTTTGTGTGCTTCAGTTTGGTCGTATCAAAAGCCTCAATACCAGAGAGCAAAGTCTGCTGCGTCTTCTCAGCAGCAACATCTATCAAAATCCCCCAATCGACAAATTAATTATTATCAATTTCAAATAATTTAATTCAACGTCTCAGTGAGGAGCACAAAAGTCATCGATGGGAGTATAAAAAGGGGAAATTCTTTCGTGTTCCTCCCGAAATTCCGTTGATTTAATCACTGATGAATAATTAATAAATCCAGTAAGCACCAACACCACTACCACCGGAGACAAATGACCCACTGGACCAGACTGATTAATTAAATTAGCAATTCATCGGTATAAAATTTTATACTATAAATAAACCGTTAACCCCAGAGTTAAATCCTGAAAGATAAAATAATATCTCGCCGGTGGTGACTTGTACCTGTTGCATTTGGTAATACAATTTTTTCTTTTGTATCTGCGTGCTTCAATTTTCCTGCTTTAAACGTCTCCACGTCGTGAATCAAGTCTGAATGCTGTCGTTCCTGTCGTACGTCTGTTATATTACAGATGAGATAAAATCATAAAATGACTAATTGGGATGTGGGGAAATAAAATGGGATGGGGTAATTTTCGTAATTTACCTTCGGCTGATGGTAGGACATCTTTGACGATGGTTGGGGCTTTCTTCATGTTGTCGTGTTTGAAGCCCTCGAGTTCGCTCTTCAGGTCCAGGGAGACCTTTGGGAGGTCCTTCAACGATGGGCTCACCGGGTTCGACATTTCTTTTGATTAATCTGAAATTTTTGCCACGGGGAATTTTAGGATGGATTTTTACGGATGATTGGTACGTTGAAAACAACGGGCTATCGATTTACGACGAATCGTTCGATTTTGGAATTTGATTTTTGGATAAATTCTCCTGGAATAATTCCCGGAAATTCCAGGAAATTCTAGGAAGTCAAGGAAATTCCTGGAACTCGTGGAATTTTCATTTCCAATGGTCGTATATCCTTTGAAAACGAATTAGAAATATTTTTTTGGAATTCGAGTAATTTTTTGAACGGCGCAGCAATAATCATCGGGATGAATATTGAACGGGGAAAAATTGCCGGGAAATTCTTTAGAAAATCCGCGATATCGCAGGCTTGAGTTATATCCTAGGAACAATCGTGTTACAAGGAAGAGCCAAAGGGAAGTCCGAGGCCGCAAAATTCCGGACGAGTAACGGCACCCGCCCGCGACTTGCTCGGTGGGTAGAAGTTGCATTTCCGTCTCTCTTCAATTCCCTCAATTCCCCTCTTCAATTCCCTCAATTCCCTCCACACATGCCAATTTTTTACCCTCACAGGACGAGTACATTGTCCGTAACGGAGCGTCTCAGCCTCAAAATTCAATATTCCATTTCTCCCTCGAACCCCCAACAGATCACATTTCACCAAATATCTCACAATCCAAAACCGATACCAAAATTTTCATCCCTACCATTCCTCTAGATCTCATCACCCCCTACAAAATCTATAATGACAAAAATTTCGCTATCTCTATTAGATCCCGAGATATTCCCCGATAAATCGACTAATCACATTAATTCCTGAATTTCGTAAATCATTCCCTTTTAATGAGTCAATATTTCTCCAACTCTTGACAGAAATCAAATGATTTCGTTATCTCATTCCAATGGCTGAATGAAAAAATCAATTGAAAGAATTTTAATTAAATAAAATAATCGCGAATATTTTTTGCTTAATTCTCGTGTCGTCATTAATAATGAAAATATTTTCTCGTGGAAACGTGAGGATTTTTGGCAGATGATAAGTATATATCGGAAGCCACAGTTGCTTAAGTGTACTTGAAGAATGAAAATGGAAATAGATAAAGGTCTGAATCAGTGAGCGGAAGTACAATGTCGGCTCGTGGCTTCCTGTCACACTCCAGTGGTTCTCCCTTGCCAATTTTTTTTTTGCTTTTCAATCTGTCATCCTTGACTGCCAAAGATTCCAGTGCTCTTTGACACATTGTGATCGGATTCCTATGGGACGGGTATAAAAGCAAGAGCTCGGGGCTTCGGACCAGAGCCACCAGTCGTGGCCTTATAAGGATTGCGACTGTATGCCTCTTTATAGAAAATACGAAAGAGGTCGAACATCTCGCATGAATACCCACTTTCCAGTGTACCGAGTACTTGCAGATTACTCGAGGTTTAATCATTCTCATTACTCATTTCATTAATAATTTTTTTCTGCACAGACAAATCCGCGATATAAAAAAATAACGCGAATCTTGAATCCAAAAATTCCAACATTTTCACTGGATTTTTACCGAAAAATTATTGAGTCCATTATTTTATTTGAGTACTTGTCTGAGATTTAGGATGTGAGTGGGACGATTGTTTAAAATATTTTTATATTTTATTACTCAATTTTTGGGGATTTCAATGGTTATATGTCTAAAGATGAAAAAAATCGAAATAGAATTGCAAAAAAATGTCTCTTCGGCACTTGACTGCGGAATTGTCAGCAAAACTGATCTAAGTAGTCAGCAGTGACTGGATAAGGTAACTGGGGCATGTAAGATCGACAGACTGAAGAGTGTTGCCTTGAAAAAAAAAAAATAAATCACAGATTGATCACAGGTGTACCCCGAGTGCAGTAAAAAAACGCGATATCACATGAAAACAGTAATCATCAATTACTGAATGAACAGTAATCTAGAAAATCCTCAGACTGAGAAGTAAGACAAAAAATAGGATTAATTAACTCGTTTAATGGGTCTGAGTGGCACGCAGACCCAGTGGCACGCGTCTATTACGAAATAACGAGTGAGCAATTGTGAATACTCCAATCTATTCTTTAATGCAACTTGAATTTAACGTTAACTAACGTATCACAACTTTCCGTGTGACCGTGACGGTTAACGAACCCGTCGAGGGGAAGTCCTGGGTATTTATTGACCGGTTGGACGAATCCAGCGATTCGCTTCACTTGCAGACCCTCCAAAACCCCTAGTACCGAAATTTTTCCCAATATCCAATCAATCAAGCGAATTAAAATGCAATTAAAAAATTTACCTCTTAATTTGAATTAGAAATCAATTTTTTAATAATTTTTTAATTTTTGTTCTACCCGGAATTCAAGGAATTTACATTTTATTGTTGTTAAATAATTTCGGTATTTTAATGTTGATGAGCAATAATATTGGGAAATTTAGTCTATAATCCTTTTCTTCATGAAAAAGGGAGATTTGAGGTTTTTTAATTGTTTATTTAATATGCAATGAATTGGTGGATTGAAGGGACCAATGAAAAGTCTATGGAGATGTGCGTGGACCAATCGCAGGCCCCAGTGAGTGAACATCGATTTTACTGAAGGGCTCTTCTCCCCTGGGGTGTTGTCAGCTCGAACTCGCAATTTTTTTTCCCCTACATCTGCGAGAATCCGCGATTTCATGGTCACGGATGCGTCACTGCCAGGAGGCAAGGTCGACTGTTATTTTTCCCTCGTCAACGAAAATAAATTCACCAGCGAGAATTCCTCATTTAGAATGAAAACAACGATAACGTATCATCCATTGACTCGATACCAGTCCCGACAGCAAATACCTCGGCAAATAAAATCAATCCTCCAATTGCAATTCCTCAATTCTCCATCCATCTTTCGTTTCACTCTCTCTATCGCATTCTTATAAATTTTATAATTTCCCCTCAAATTCTGTCAACAACACGTGATAATTTTTCAATTTAAACTCCAATTAAATTTACAAAATTATATAATAAGTATAATAAATAATGGAATCGATGTATGATAAAATAATCGATTTTAATTCGTGAATTCTAGTCCCCCGATTCCTAAAAAAATCGTGGATTCCCGAAATTCCTGCGTGGCATTCCTGTTATCATATTCTCGTGAATAAAATATTCTTTGAAATTGAATTAACAACGCATTGTCTTCAGAATGAAAGCGTCACGGTTGAAAAAATAAACTTGAATGAAACAATGATGCCTCAGGAGTAATTTCCCCCTCACTCGGATGATTTTTCCAAAGACAAAGCGGTACACGTGCTCAACGAGACTGCACTGATGATATTTTTAGATTTGAGAATGAATTTAACATTCCAGTTCACGGTCTATCAAAAAAACCACGCCCTTGTCGCTCCTGTCCTCAGTCTCCACAACCCTCACTCTCATCACCTGCCCCCCCACCAATTTAAATCCAAAATGTCGTTGAATCCCCAGTCATTGCATCGAATTATCCAGTCCTCCACCGACCGAAAGTCCCCGACTTCATTTATCTATTGAAAATTAATGCCCAAGGACGAGCGAAGAAAATAGCAAATTCCTACGCGATGATTCAAGCCCAGAGGATGAATGACTCCTTGTACTGATGATAATCTATCAATTACCAAAATAATTCACTCAATCAATCAAAATAAATTCCGGAAAATGCGCAGATCGATAAAGCACTTGAATTCACTGTAAATTCCCCAGAGCAAATGCTAATTTTCCCCTTGTCTCATCCCTATCTCCCTAACAACAAGTTTCTGAAAAAATCCTCATCCACCTTTATCATCAAAAATTTCTCGCTCTACAAAAAATTCAAATAACATTTTCCCCTAAATCCCGCGAGTAACGAGTTATCTCGATAATAAAAATGAAAAAAAAATGGGAGCAAGGGATTTAAATGTCCAGTGTTGAATTAAAACAGAGTTTTAAATGTCCAGTGATGTTTACACCTCTGAGGAAGTGATTAGAGATGATGAGAACCGGTAAAAGGAATTCAATGACGTGTCTCCGATGTACCTAACAGTCTGACACAGTTGATGGTAATTTTTCGGGAATTTTGGAGTGATTTTTGAATTTTTTGGTGCAAAGGGGTCACTGACCTGGTGATAGCTCGATGAATTCCAAGGGGTTGGAAAATTCTTTTTCTCACGGTTATTCGGGATAACTCAGTGTTATTGAGGGTAGAGTCGAGTTTGTACTGGACTTTTGGTTTAGGAGTTGATGGGATAGAGGCCCCCCAGACCAGGGCTTGTCCCCTTCGCCGGCAACTCGATTTTTCCCCTTCCAGTTTTCGTTGCCAGCACTACGTGTACTAACTGCCAATTGGAGTTGCCAGGGGTCCCCTTGGTGCTCACGCCATTGCACACCCCAGCAACCCCTTTTGTGAGTCACTTACACGTCACAGGGAATTTGCCATTCAATACCGCAATTCGATAAAATATCGACGAAATCATTTTACCCCATATCTGCATCCCCTCAGGTCTCGATTTTTTATATCTTTCATTTCATTCAATATTTCATTGATTATCATTTATGGGACATAAAAAATTTTACTATAATTAATAATTTATTAAAAATTGCAGGGATATTGTTAAATGAATAATTTTAATTGCATCGAATAATTTCGATTGGAGAAATATTTATTATTCGCGGTATATACTCCCTTGAAATTTCCACCAATTACCAAAGTCTTTGATTCAAATAAATCCTTCCATTTCCCGTGAAATAACCGACACGCTCTCATTACCGTCAACTCAGCAGATTAATTACTAAATTAAGCCCATCAATGCCACATACTTGATCAATGACCTGACCGTTAATCCAGAACTCTGAAAAAAAAATTTCCACAAATCGCTGAGGAATAAAAACCAAGTCACGTTAAATCCACTGCTCAATTAACACCAGGATAAGTAAAAAATAATCCCTGCAACTGTTCGTACGTTTTATTCATTTCCTCCAAACCCATTTTAAGTGGGAGACTGACAACTGCAGAGGGTCGAGGGGATTCTCGATGACTCATTGCCTCCAGCTGCGTCGCATATGTCTCCATGATGCACGTGCTTGTAAAAATTGCGACGAAAACTGATAAAAATTCATGACTAAACACCCAAGTATTTCCCATCCAAACATGACAAAAATACTTGAACCAAGATAAAATAAAAACCTAGTCGTTTAAATTTATGATCACTTCGATGAATCATGAACTGTCAAATTTCTAAATTCCTTCACTCCAACAATATCCCAATTTATGAGAAATTAATTTGAAGAGAAAAGAAAAAAGGAATAATGAGTAAAATTTTTTCACGACTGCGGGATGTCTTTATTGATCATAATAAGACTTACCTAGATTTTAATACACATCACATTATCATTAATTTTCATCATCTTATTCATAATGTACTCAGGGGAGAGAGTTATATACAAAAAGCCATGGCAAAGGCCTAAAAACCTATTTTGCTGTCTTCCAAATCATTACTATCAAGTTAACATTGAACAAATCGTTGAATGAAAATGTCCCTCTGTCTCTCAATGTACAATCGACAATTTTAATAATCAGAGGGAATTTACAGTTAAAGTCTAAATGCGTGCGAATGTGTAATTCATTGTTTCTCGTATTCCAGTCCTACTTCGTACAATTTTATCTGGTCGAAACGAAAAAAAAAACCAAAAATCATTGGTTCAGTAGAGTCAATTAACCAATTAAACGTGACTTATTACCTAGAAAAATTCGATAATCCATTCTTACAATTGAACTCATCGTCTCCATTGTCAAAAATACATATTTGAAAAGGGACAATTCAAGAAAATTCGCCAAATTATCAATTTTCCTGTTTGAAGAATAAAATTACTTGGATCGATATAACGAAAGTAAAATGGACAGATTAATTGGAGGTCTCGACTTTTTTCACTTATTTTTTTATATAAAAGTTATTAGTTTTTGGGAATACGTTGGCGTCCGTCGGTGATAAATTGAATTGAATTTTTTTCGTATTTTCCACTTTTGTTTTCTCTCGTATTAATTTTTCATTTCACGATTATTATGACGAGTTTATTGGTGATTATTAGTCGGCCTTTGCGCAGTTACTCTGCGGGGATTTGTCGCCGTTCATTGGTGATCTTGAGCGACTGTGGCTCTTGCTGTGTTTACTACCTGAACGAGATCTGGAGCGTTCACCTCTGGAGCGCTCGCGACTCGACCTCTCCTTCGAGGGAGACTTTGCCTTTGACTTGGATAGGGATCTCGATTTTGAGCGCTCTGCCTTCGATCTTGAGCGAGATCGTGACTTGGATTTTGATTTTGAGTGATCTCTGGATCTGAAAATTCAGATAAACATCCATTCCATTTAATTCATTTCGCAGAATATTCACAGCAACGATCGATTATATCTCCCTAAATCGTTTGATTTCACTCCGATCGCATTTAAAACAAGACATTTTAATTGAAAAGTTAAAAAAAAAGCGGGATGAGGTACTCACTTGGACTTGGAACGAGAGCGACTGCGCTCAGGAGACTTGGATTTGGATTTTGATTTGGATTTTGAGTGTGCCCTCGACTTGGAGCGGCTGCTGCGACGGCTACGGCTACGTGAGCTGCGGCGGCTCCTGGTGCAAAAATAACATATTTTTTTTTCATGAATTTACAGCTCCAAGAACAAAATTCATCGTTGAAACAATAAAATCCCCAATCTATTAATTTCCTTCTCACTAGATTCGAATATTTTTTTACTTGCTTGACTGATTCTAAATCCCTCCATGATTTTAATACTCAAATGCAAACCGAGGAAGAGGTTTCAGTCGATAAAATTCAGTAGCGAAAAGGTGAATAATATTTCTCAACTCCTCAATTATCAGCTATAAATCCGCTTGTAACCTTTAACTCAGTAAAATTTTCGAGAAATATCTCTGAATCGACAGAAGATGAATACAGAAATTTTTCAAAGAATATCTTTTGCAGTTCTCATTCTACTCCAGAAAAAATGTGAGAATAAAAATAAAGTTATTTCCCTTAGTTTCACCGACATTCCTCGAAATTCGACTAGTCAGTCATCACTTCTTCGCTACTGAATTGATTTCAAGGAAATAGCAGGAGTCAGAAGTGAAAATCATGCAGAATGAGTGATTTCTCGCGTTATTGCTTTGTTGCTAAACATTTTCAAATTTCTAAAGATAAAAATTCTGTTCTCTAACGGAGACACAGCTTTCTCCATGTTTTATTCAAAAAATGAATTTATGAAAGCATTGGGTTAACTCACGACGCCGATGTATACAGAGCGTGAAATATTTTCTGGAAATATTAATTTACCTGGAGCGAGAGCGAGAGCGACGTCGAGAGCGTGAGCGTGAGCGGGATCGAGATCTCGAGCTAGATGAGCGAGAACGACGACCTCTCCTCTTGTCCTCAACCAGACGAATCCTTCTGCCATTCAGCTCAGTGTCATCGAGCTTGTCGATGGCATTCTTCAAGTCCGAGTACGTAGCGAATTCTACAACTCTGCAATTAATTCAATTAAATGCAATCAGAATTCACGTTACTCATTATTTTTTATTGCAAACAAACAAAAAAGTCAAATTAATTTTTACCCTTCATTCCTGCGTTGTTTATGAGCATCAGCATAAGTAACTTCTCCAGCTTGTCTCATGTAATCCTTCAAATCCTGAGACGCAAAACACGAATATCAATTCACAAATTCATCTTTTAAGTGTCAATACTCTAAATTATCCTCAACTACGAAGAACCTATCAGTCATCTTAATTAATTACAGGGGGAATTAGGATGAACGCTGTGCACTATCATCCTACACTGTTATCACAATCTCCTCTACTAAAATCCAGAAAGAAACATTTTTCATCAATTCAATAATGAATACCGGACGGTGTGCTCGAATTTAGTATCAAAACACTCAACTTTTCTTCGAATTCAGTCCTAAAAGTCAGATCTACTAATATCCTTCATCAATCCCTGAATAAAAACTAAAATAACTATAAATATTTATATCTTAATATCTAAATCCCACAGATCATGCTGAGTACAAATAATCCTCACAAAAATCCCCAAAAATTTGTCTCCTAAACATAATTAAAATAATCCTATGCTCAAACCTGAAAATTAAAATATTAGTTCCTTAAAATGATAATTAATAATTAAAAAATATCTCCGATGTGGCGTTAATTTCCGTATTTTCGGTATTTGTGGTTGTGAATTTTGCGCTGCAGGTGCCATTTGGGAAGATCCTTATCCAAAAATTGTCCAAGCACTCCAGAAGTCGCAAGAGCTCGTGGAATTTATGGTGGATCGTGAATATTCTCTCAGATAATCATTCTATCATTCCTCTAGAATCATTTCCCATCGTCTTTCCACATTCTCCGATTGAAAAATCCTTTTGGGGCGATGGCGATGACTTCGAGTCTTATTGAATCGTCATGTGAATTTGTGGGAACCAGGTACGGCTTTAATTCCAGAAACCAGTCGAGTTCGTAGGAGTGGTATTGATTGAATTCCGAGTGTTCTCTCGATGCTGAAGTATTCGAGTGGATTTTCTCAGATTTCTCTTGGTCTTCGGTGTGAAATCGATAAGTCAATCGAGTCTTGTGGCGGTGTTACAATTTTTAAAAAATCCCTTGCGCGAAGAAAAGTTGATGAATTTTTTTTGGGAGATCCAAGTAAAATTCCAATTATTAATACCACCATAGTACATAATAAGACAATCGAATTAAAATTAAAAAAAAAATTCTTGGATTTCTCAAATTGCCCTAATTTCGAGCACAATAATAATGTACCAATACACCCACCCATCCTCACAACAATAAATAACAATATTGAATATAATCCACAATCTTACATCTAAAAAAATTCCTCGACAGTTGTTGACCCCAAGATGACCTAAACCAATCATCAGAGTATCACTTTGCTGAATTGATAAATGATTAATAAATAACAAATAACTTATAAATCCTATAACTAAGAGAACACTCGGTTAAGGTGTACGCATTTACCTTGGGCCCAGGCACCACCTTGATAACGTAACAGTGAGAGAGGCCAAGACACACGGCGCATCGGGTCGTTAGGATCAGTGTGACGTCTCGCGTGTGCTTTTGACAATTGGCCCCCGTGTATGACCCTCAATTGTGGCCGCTGCCTGACCACTTTATTGACGCCCAATAGCCAGTAACCAGTCGTTGATAGAAGTCGTGGATGGTAATGGACTTATGATTGATTCATCGATTCATTACATTAAATGTCATGATATTAATGATTACTTGGTGTCATGATGATGGAATTTGTCAAGGAAGTGAAGCAAAAAAAAATATATATATATATAATAGGAGCACGGGGTCAGTTGATTGTTGTTCTCGCTGACTGGTGAAATCAGGCGACAATTTGGCTGAGGCTCGTCGATTCGTTATAAACTCCAACCGGTTGAAAAGCATTCGATAGAAAATGGGTTGAATAGGTCGTGGGTCGATGGGTCCGTGGTGTACCTGGTGCCTCCTAACACAATTTGGCCCTCACGCATTTTTATTATTTTCGTTTTGTTTGGTTTTATCGTTTTGTGTGTTTTTTTTTTTCGATAAGATTCGGTTTTTTCGAATTTTCGCTTCTCAGTGTCTCGGTTGCAAACCCCTCAACAGAGATAACCTGGGGGTAATCTGTTGCCACAACATCAGTTCCATCTCTCATGTGTGCATCGTCTCATCGTCTCTTTAGCATTGCGCACATCAGTCTATTGGCCCTATCGGTTTTGGGGCACCTTCCACGGTGAAGAGGTCTATGGCTCTTCGGAAAGAACATCAATTTTTTGCTTTTAGAGATCTTTTAACTGTGACGGTTGCTAGTTCGGGGTTACTGATTTGGCATTTTTTAAGAATCAATAACTGATGACCGGGTATTTTGAATTTTTTGGGACTTGTAACAATTTCGAAGGGACGGGGGAGGTTTGAGGTGGGGAGCAATCGATAATTGTCGACATAATTTACCGATGAAAACTCATCAGATTTCAATTATTGTACTCGAATTTTAATAATTTCAATAATTATTATTAATCAACAATAAAGAATTTTATTTCGTCATTCGATTGCTGAATCGATTGTTGAATCGCTCAAACCTCCCCAGAAAAAATCTCAAACGAAATAAAATAACTGAAACAAGATCGACTCTACAATCCAAAACCAATGAATAGACTTTCAATCGAGAGTTTAATCGACTCTGAACAAACGCAATGTAAATTGATCAAGTAAGACTTGGTATCTTCGCTCATTGTTGTGGCTATCGTTCCCTCGAGAGTCGCTGCAAGTTGTCTCATAAAATCGCCCTCCGGACAGTCTTTCTGCGCCCTGGTATTTCCCACATATCCATCACCCAGTGCCACTCGATTCCTCCACGTCCATCACTCGGAGTCTCAATAGGTCTCATCCACCAGACCAAGATCATATCCCCCAGAATCCTCACGACAGTGTCATCCACTTTTAAATCCACTCGCATCATTCCACTGTTATTAATCCTCTCCGAAATAAATCCATCGTCTCAATTTCCCCAGACTTACTTGATCAAAATGTACATCGTTCATCACAAAATTAAGAATTCCGAGAAATTTTATGAATAAAAAATAAATACGAAAAAAAAAACAAAACAAAAAGACTGAAAGACTCTATTGACTCTTCACTCGTCAACACAGTGGATCGCTATTTAATCGCGATAATGATTTCTCACGAAAACACGTGGCGGGGACAGAAAAATAATAAACACGAAGAGTTTAATATAAATATTGAATTAATCTCAGTGACTTACCTGCCAGCTGACACGAGTAGAGAGATTCTCCACTGTGAGTCGATATTCAGTGCGAGTTGGTGGTCCATACCTAAAATAAAAAAAAAGAAATATTGCAAAAATGACAATAACCACGTAAATTCATTGTGTCAAACAGCAGGTTTGCTTATAGACCTGCTTATTGACACAAGAGTGTGATAAAAAAAAAAATAAAAAGACTCTAGATAAATTTTGAAAGTGAATTGAAAAATTATTCTTTTTCTACGTATTATTTCTTTATCATTGTTATTTTATTAAATAATTTTGATATGCATAGCGTTTATCTGAGCAAATAAATAATCAAGTTCATTGGAATGAAACGTATAACTGTTTTAATGTCATTGGTATGTACCTGGGCAATGATTGCTTGTAGCTAGATGCAGTCCTCATGTTTCTGTTCACACTATCTCTGCAAAAAGGGATTTTAATGTGAACAGAAATAACGGATATTCCTCGTGAGTTCATAGGTATTAAATAATATAATCGTGGAGTGGGAATTAAGTCAAACCTTTGGCAAATAACTACTTAATTTGCACTCATTGCTCAGGCACACACAATCAATCACCTGTATATTCAATCGACAATAGAAATAGGATTTTTAATAAATTTTTGATTCTACGGTTATTATGCAACTAATTAGCGTACCTGTCGTGCCGCATATCGTCTCGGCTGTAACAAACACATCATACATCTATTAGTTGCTAATCGCATCATCGCATTTTAGTGATTGAGTTTAAGGCGATGAGCAAAGCAATTTACTAGTTATCTCAAAATTTTATCGTTAAATATTTCAAGACTAGATAGCAACAGACTCTACGTGACAACTCTAAGGGATTCATTGATAATTATTTACAAAGATTTATTGGTATCTATTGTCTAGTTGATTTCTAGGGTTGTTGGAAAAATCAATTGAATGATTGTCAAAGTGATTGATTCGTTGCTAGATCGGTAAGAGGTGAGAGCTCGTCTTATCCAACATTCCAAGCCATCGATGATGCCAAAAATTCAGTGATTTGTGGGATCGATAGATTAATAACAGAGAGACGCTAGTCCCAAAGGTGCAATCGAATTTATCTTGTAGTTTCGATGTTTTCCTCTATTTTCTCTGTGTAATTTAATTTTTCTGGGACTTACGCTCATCTGTTAGTAAACCGTCGATTTGGAATACCACGTGGGCCTCGAAAACACCGCAGGGAAATCAGAATTCTCCCACCGAAATTTCAGCCAAAAGATTTGCAGAGCAAAATAAATCCGCAAATTGACTGTTTCTGAGATAAATCGAGATTACGCAAAACGAAAAAAAAATGCAGAATTGGAAAGACATGAAAATTAAAAAATTGAAGAATAAAAAATGACATTTCAATGATTTTGGCTGAAATTCGAGTTACACCGTCGACTCTTCACACACCAGGGGATACTGATTGCTCATGACAAAATAATACTCCATGGGGAAAAAAAAAATTATTGAAAACTGGATAGCGTGTCTTACGCAGATCGCCTCGAGTCCCCATAACCACCACGGGAGTCACCATAGCGCCACTGGTCACTACCCCTAGGTGTCCCCCGGGCCCTCTCTACAGTAATTCTGTAACAAGACACATTGGATATGCTTACTTGTCTCTCCAGGAGCGTGAGCGTCCGTAGCCACGGTCGCCTCGCCTCCCTGAAACACCCCGTGCTATCTCCACCGCCACTCTGAAACACACCCAACAAAACCCCGCCTAAGTCCTCGACTAATTCTCACTCAAATTCTGTCTCTCTTTTCCATCCCACCTCCAGTCCTCATCAGAATTATCATACTATGAAAACATCCGTATTTCATTTCCCTTTTGCTTTCAGTCTTAACGATGGATATTCGTCACCTATCCAAAACAATCCCTGACACATCGTCCTCTAGGAATTTCCCATTTCCCACTTTCCATTTCCATTTCGCCACCCTGGCATATTTATTATTCACTCTCATTAACGATTTATTGAAATTCTCGATAATTAATTCATTAAGGGGCTGAAGTCATTGTAACTATTCAATTTCTCCACTGGATTATTCAGTTATCATAATTTCTGGAGAAGTGACGAATTATCGAACTTGAAATAATCAGGATTAAAAATAATAAATAGAAGTTGAATTTAAATTCCTACACATGGACGTCTACATTCGGGGAGTTGATGGTAGTTTCCAAAATGGCGGTAAAGTATATATATGGATGTTTTTAATGACTGGCAATTGTCAAGCAAATTCATAGGCCATGCCATGGTATTGTTTCTCAATAATATATATCATTAGTGCAATATCTAAAATAATAAATAAATTTAATTGAAAGCGTGTTATACCTCTCGCCAAGAAGCTCCTTGCCATTGAGCTCGTAGACGGCGTCGTCGGCGTCCCTGTAGTCATCGAATTCCTGAAAAATCAAAAATACAATATGATTATAAAAAACTCCAGTAATTTTTTAAAATCATGCAGACACCTTCGTGCATTCACAGCAAAGAGGAATTCTCCCGGGGGAGGCGAGAATGAAAAAAATTTCTTTTCCATTTTTCAAGATAAAACATTGAGAATGCAATCAATATCGAGAGAATTTCACGAAATTAAAGTAAAAATACTATTTTCCTCGTCTCCCCTAATTCCAAAAGGAGATGAATGAAGTAATATATTTTTTTATTCCGCCAAAAAAAATGAATAATTTTGAAATGATTTGAAAAAAAAAAAAATAGATCTGGGTCTCTGAACGTTCTTACCAACAGGGATTTTTCATTTTCATTGTTTTTTTTTTCTTTAAACAACAATACTCACGACAAAGCCATAGCCATTCTTGATGAGAACATCACGAAAACGACCGTATCCTCTGAAAAATCTCTCAAGGTCTCTTTCCCTGGTGCCGTATGGAAGCCCACCGACATAGACCCTTGTCCCTACCATACTGTAAAAAGAAAAGCAATTGAACGACATTAGACTTACCACAAAGGCAAATCCGTTCTTCATAGCGACCTCCTTGATTCTACCATATTTCCGGAAGAACTTCTCGAGGTCGCGCTCTCTCACCCGGTATCTTAATCCACCAACGAATACTCGGGTGCTCATTCTTTAAAGGAAAATATAAAAAACACCTTACATAACAGGCCTGTCCACCTGCCTTTCATTCATCCATTAAGTATTAAACTTATTTTTTTATCTCTTCATTTAATAAATTTTACCGGTGATCATCAGATCATTGTCGTTCTAAATTAAATGAGGTCTCAATTACTGCATGACCATTCGATCGAACAGGTACAGGCCCTTTTTTTAAAATAAATAAGTGAAAACGTGTTGGCATTGTGCACTGATACACACTAGATAGGCAGTATCTCTGGTTCTAAAAGAGATAACGACATTTTTGTGAAAACTTTATTTGTAGTTCTCATTACAATCTCAAAAAAAGTTCCTCACGATTTTTCGATGTGTCTGTTAGATTCAGAGATATTCCTCGCGAACTCAATTTGCGCGCTTCAAGATTGAGGAGATTAAAATAAATATTTTTATTTCTCTTGTAGATTATCTTTCTTCCTCCTCGCGATAATCCCAGAATGGGTTAAATATATCTACCGACCCGTTGTTTGAGATTTAAAAATTGTTTTATAAAAAAAAAAGAAGTACTGTACGTCGAAATATTTATAATCAGTCTCAAAAGAAAAATAATTAGTGCGCTTCCACGTTTCGCTGAATCAGATATTATGAAGACACGTGTTCCTCTCTGGATTATATGCAAATAAATTTACAGTGCCTGTAGGGTCCGAAGGAATGGCCTTGGGTGATAACGGTTTTCGATTCGGGAGTCCAAAGGCCCTAAATATAATCCTACGATTTTGTGCTACTTAAATATTCGACTAATGACCATTCGTCAGCCTCTCCTATAACCACCCGCGTAAAACCTAATCCCCAAATCCTCATCCTCACGTTTCCCCAGGATTCCGTACAATTCACCATTAAATATGCGTCACCAGAAATCCAAATATAAAATTTCAGAATCACGAAACGATAATAAACAAATTCAACATGGCGGGATGCAACGCTATCTCATCCGGTCGAATCGTTGATAAAAATTTTATTGACACTAGATTGACAATAACCATGAAAGCAGACACAAACAGTCTGATAAATAAATGAAAAAAAAAAACGAATGGAAATTGATATCTCCACAATACATTGCTCCCCAAAAAACAATTCCAAAAGGAGAATAAATAGCGTGAGGAAAGGATGAGTTAAAACGAGCCAGGGAATAATCAATCATCACTCATTACCCACAAAAAAATGATAATTTAATTAACGAGGCCATTACGGGGTTGAGCGTGTGCAAAGCATCGGCCAGAAAATTAAAGTAAAACTTGGGGAATTACTGTGTGAAAATGTAGCACAAGCTGTCGAATTACGCGTCCTCGCCCGAAATAAAATGATACGTAATTTTTGAAAAAATTATCTTCGTTGTAGCAATTGCTCTTACCTGATGCTTCAAAATTCACGGATACTCGTACAATTGAGCCTCGGCTATTGATCAGTGGATTTTTATTTTAACACTCGGTGGTTTATCACTGATAATTAATAATCTTGCGGTGGTTATTGTATCGGCGTCTGACTGTAACCGAATACCAAGGGGAAGAGTGCGGTTTTGGCCTAGAGAAACCGCCGGAAATTGTCTGGGGATCACTGGGGGAAAAACACGGACTCCAGAATTTTAATCTCAAAACCAGACGCCTCGACCCCCACTCCACCCGTCGCCAAAGTCAAATGAATATTTAAAAAATTATTTTCAAAAATTTTCAATCTAATTAATGATTTCCCCTCACTACCACGCACTAATTATTAATCATTTCGCATGCAGAAATAATTACTCTGTCTCAAATGTCTACTTTCACCCCTTTTTTTACGTTTTTAATTATTTATTGATGTCCGACAATTTCAACATTTTTTTTACGCCGCTGTAATGCGGGTGTGAGCGGGCAATTTGAAAGATGGGTAATTAAATTATTTTTAATTTTTGATTTTGGGACTTTTTTGGGGCTTTTTTGGGGGGTGAAGAGCGGGAACTGATGCTTTTTTGAACGGGCGCATGGGTTCGAGATTTTTTTTAGGTCCGAGCGGGAATAAATTCCCCTAAGGTCTAGGGGATTTGGAGACGTCTGGGGTCGACTCAAAGAGGATTGACTAAAGTAGAGGCTAATGGTAGTACTGCACCCCAAGAGGGGAGGGCGCCACACCCAATGGGGGTGTCTGTCCGTCAGCCGACTGAGTAGCACTAACGATGCCAGACGAGGGCATCCACGCGTGGGATTTTCGTGCGCATTTTTATGGCGCACTCTCCTGGTCCCCACTACTGTGCTAGCCATGAGCGCAAAAGCCATTGCGCCGGGCAAGGAATGCGCTAAAGGCTGCGCACTAGAACGCTGCCGAGGAGTGGGGACGTGAGGGACTCTTGCTGGTAGCACTGCTACTGATGCAGTTACTCGGCTGACGTGCAGGCACCACCATGGCGCGTGGCGCCCTCGCTCTCTTGGGGTGGAGTACGACGATGCTGCTGGATTCACTCAAGCCCCAGAACTGAACCTCTACCTTAGTCAATCCTCTTTGTTGGTATTTTGTTTACCGGTTTATTTGGCGGTGGAAAAACTTGTGAGAACTCGTTGGGTTTTGTTATTTATTTGTTGAATTTTCGGGGTGTATTCTTGCAGGTGATAAGGGCCTGGGGGTGTTAAGGGTGGATTCTGGAAATATGGCTGTCGAGGAAAATAAAAATTTTAAGGACAGAGGAACCATCGTCGAAATAAAACTGGAGAACTTTATGTAAGGGGATGGAAAACGCATGTTCGTGGTTTTTCTATGAATAAAATTTAACCTCGAATTTTTTTAATTCCAGTACTTATAGAAATGCTGTTATTTATCCTGGTCGACACTTGAACGTGATAATCGGTCCCAATGGCACGGGAAAATCAACGATTGCAACTGCACTAGCCCTGGGTTTCGGTGGAACCCCAAAATTAATAGGAAAACCCGAAATGCCAGTGGGTGCTACTGTCAAAAATGACTGTCAAAAAGCGAGGATTGACATTGTGGTCAGACACACTCCCACAGCGAACATGACCTTCACGAGAACAATTGATCGTCAAAGCAAGTCTAATTACTTTATCAACGATAATTCTATTGCAGTTTCGAAATTCAAGGAGAAGGTGAAGGAATTTCGTATCCAGGTGGACAACCTGACGCAATTCCTCCCCCAAGAGAACATCAAGGGTTTCTCAGAGCTCACAGGTAAGCAATTGCTACTGAACACAGAGCGCTCTATTTCCGACACAACCCTGGAGACCCACCACACCACCCTGAAAGACAACAGGGCTCGTCAAAAGGTCCTGGAGGCTGACATCAGAAAGCGCAGCGAACGCCTGGCAGTCTCAGAGCAGCATTACACCACCCTCTCCGAGGAGGTGCAGCAATTCAAAGAGCGCAAGAATTTGAAAAAAAAATTGGCAGCCCTGAAGCAAAAACGCGCCTGGATCAGGTACGACATTCAGCGAACAGAGCTGTTGGAGGCGAAAAAGCGTCGTGACGATGCAGCCCGAGAGATGAAAACCTGCGACGACCGTCTTGCCCCAATAGATGATGCCATAAGAACTCTCCAATCAGAATTGAAAACCCTCGACAGAAAATTTGTACAGACTACCACAAAAATGAGAGACTTTAACAAAAATTTCAAGAAGTACCTCGACGACATTGACGATTTGAATCACATGATAAAAATGGAGGAGCAGAAGTGCGTATCAGAAATTGAGAATGAGAAAAAACGAGACGACAAGATCAACGCCCAGCGTAAGCTCAGCGAGAAGTTTGAGAATGACATGGTGACCCTGGAGGAGGAGTTTGGAGCTGAGAACGATTTACGCAGGCGGATGGACGAGTTGACACCCCAGATTGAGTTCCACAGGTCGATGATTATACGTCTCTCCGAGGAATCAAATATGAAAAAAACAGAAATAGAGCAGATGACCTATCAGATAAATAATTTGAGACAAGAGCAGCAGGCCTTGAAGGACATTGAGTTAAAACGCATGGAACTCCTCATGCGGAGGAGCAAGGACGCCCACGCAGGGGTCATATGGCTCCGTCAGAATCAACACCTCTTCAGGAAGAGGGTCTGGGAGCCGATGATGCTGCATATCCATGTGAAGGACAGTAAGTATTCAAAGTTCTTTGAGAACATCATTGCCTGGAAGGACCTGGTGGCGTTTGTCTGTGAGGATAAGGACGACATGGGTCTCCTTCTGAATCACTTGAGAACTCGTCAGAAGTTGAAAGTCAATGCTGTCTACTCTGATATTTTTAAACCAGTCACTATGACCCCGAGGGTGTCTCTGAACGAAATAAAACGATTGGGTTTCACTCATTACTTGATCGATCTCATTGAAGCCCCAGATCCCATTCTCAAGTGGATCGTTAGCATGTATCACCTTCAGAATATTCCCATAGGCACTAATAGAGTCGACGAGACTTTCGACCAGGTGCCACCATCGTTCTTCACGTTCTTTAGCTTTAACAAGAATTTTCATATCTCAATGTCCAAGTACTCGAAGCAAAGATCAACGAGTATCAGAGGAGTCATGTCAACGGGGACTCTGTCGTTGAATCTCGATTCAGTGAAGGTAAATGAGATCGAGGGAAAGATTGGGCGTCTCACTCAGATGAAGGATGTGTCCCTGAAGCACTTCGAAGAACTCCAGGAGAAGATCACCCAGCAGAAGATTATTCTGGAGGAGTTCAGGGAGAAGAGGGCAACGTTGGCATCTCATTACGCCAGAATTCAGAACACTGGTTTGAAGATGGCAGAGGCGGAGAGGAAACTTCTTCAGCTGGAGGCTGAGAGGACCGATATCGAGGACATAAAAAAAAAGAGGGATGGAGCAATTAAAAATCTGGTGAGAAAGCAAATGAATGTGTATGGGAAGATCAATGAGTCCAGTCAGGAGATTTTTCGTGTAGCGAAGATTTGTGAGTCCATTGAGCTGCAGGTGCAGGAGAAGAATTCCAGGATTTCGGAGAAGCAGAGAGAGTCCAGGGAGCTCAGGGTACAGGCCAGGGAAGCTGAGAGGGTTTACAAGGATCTCGATGCTGCCATGGTCGAGATGAATAGTAAAACGAGAGAACTTCAGGGAATTGCGAGGGATTTGACTGGGGGTGTTACACCTCACGACAAGGAAGCCTTCAAGCATTACAATGCTGCTTTTGCGAGACTCCCACCGGATATACCTGGAATTGATGAGCTCATGGAGAACACTCGGGTGAGAATTTATGTGTCGAAGGACAATCCTGATGCTGAGAACAGGATAAAGGAGTACGAGACGCTTGGGGCACAAATAGAGACCTACAAGACCGAGTTGGAGGCCATGAACGAGGAGTTGACCATCAATCAAGAGGAGACTGAGAGGATCAAACAGATGTGGCTGCCTCCTCTTCAGGCACTGGTAAATAGAATTCGTGGAAATTTTTCAGGGTATTTGGAGAAACTTGGGTGCGCTGGAGATGTCGCACTCGTTCATGGAGACAATCCTAATGACTTTGAGGATTATGCACTGAAGATCATGGTGAAGTTCAGAGATAATGAACCTCTTCAGGAATTCGCGAAGAACAGGCAGAGTGGAGGTGAAACCTCTCTGACAACTGCTATGTTTATGCTTGCCCTTCAGGATATGTCTCAGGTACCTTTCAGGTGCGTTGATGAGATTAATCAGGGGATGGATGCCACTAATGACAGGAAAGTCTTCGAGCACATCATGAATATCACTGCGAAGGGAAATAGTTCGCAGTATTTTTTGCTCACACCAAAATTACTTCCAAATCTTCCTTACAATGAGAGTGTAACAATACTCTGTGTTTTTAATGGACCTGGGGTTATTCCACATAATGACTGGACCATTCAGAAGTACTTGGAGAAGTTGAGGGCGAGGAAAAGGCTCAGGAAATAGAACCTAGTTTTATTCCGAACGTTCTAAGGATTAAATTGTTTCAGGTATAAATTTATTTTTTTAAGTGAGCCCAAAGCGATTCGTGGGAGATAATATATTATTTTTATGGTAATATAGTATAATATAATATCTTGAAAGTACCATTCCTGAGAAAGAGAGGAAGGTACATAAAAGTTCGTGAGAATTAATCCCTCAATATAGTACAAAAAACCAAGGAAATTCCAAAGTCACGTGACACGTACCCTTGTATTTTCATACTTAAAGTTGAATTAATAAAAAGTTTTTAGAGTTTTAAAACTAGAAGTGAAGATTATTATATTATTGATCAGCCATATCCTTTTTCCATTCACTATAAAAATCGGAAAATGGAGTCATTAATTTTAGCGCTTTTTCTTCTTCTTTTTCTGCGCATCGGGCCAGGGAAACCCTCGACACTTCAGGACATCCATAATATTGTGACAAGTGTAGTAAGCATTTTCCATAACTTCCTCGTTGAAAATATCCATAGCAAAACGACTCTTCCCTCCGCTTCTCTTGGTCGCCTTCGAGGGCTTGCCATTTCCTCCTTTTCCCTTGCCATTTCCATTCTTCTTTTTACCCTTTCCTCCCATTCAAATTTTCTAAAAGTGAAATTTCTATCGCTATTATACGATCACTCGAGCATGTGCCCTGATGAATACTCATTACTCACTCTTTTTTTTTTCTCTTTGCAAAAACGAGTAGCCGATTACGAGCGAAACAATGTCACTTAAGTAGTTGTGGTATTGTTTTATCGATAAGTTTTAAAGAGAGACGAATGTGTATCGATCGTACGAGTCGAAAGAATAAAACGTCATCGGAATTTATAACGCCAAAACTTAAAGTTAAATCTGAATTATATTCTTCCATCGGTAATTCACAGGAATAATTCCAATTTTAAATGATAATTTATTGTCATTTTAATGGTAATTTATTTTCATTTTAATGAAAATCATTAGAAAAAATTGGAAATCGAGGTTTTTTATGAATATTTCTTATTTCTATTTTTGATAATTGTATGAACAACTAGATTTTTCCATTGGATTTGAGCGAGTGAATACATTCTCATTATCATGTTCATCTAACCTCGTTCCTTTACATAAAAAACACATGAAATACTGCCACATAAAACTAGGAAATGTTAAACGAAACGAAAACGTTAGGTTTCCTCCTAAAAAATCTTAACGAACAAACGTCGACATTTTCCTCCGCACATCAGCCAGTGATTACCTAGAAGTGAATGTAGCCGAAAAAATTTGATTTTCCATGTAGCCATCCATTAGAAAAAGATGCAATGTCGTAATTCTCGTTTATGGAGAAATTCTAAGAGAAATTCTAGAGATTGAGTGTCAAAACAGAAAATCCGTATTTTCAATTCCCTCGAGGGAATAACAGCGAATTTTTAAATTAGATCTGCCCGATTATCTCCCCGTTAATTAATTAGGTCTACAATATTATGATTATTAATCAAGCCTAATCAAAAATAGTGCGAGAATTCCACTCAAAATCTGGACCAAGTATTCAGGACATTTTAGATTTATATGAATAGAAATTCAAAGACTGAGCAATACGATGTTTTAAAATGTAAAAGACGTTTTATAGGAGTTATTATTCATAAGTGGAGTCGGTGTAAATCTCGGAAGTACGATAAAAACTCTTGGGTCCAGCAAACCCAGTTTCATTTACGTTTATATTCATCTAGAAAATTCACGATCCGAACGAGAAAACGGCCTCATTTCATTGTTGTATTGCCATCCCTTCCTAATGAATGGAGTCCATTTGAATTCCATAACATAATTATTTGTCCCCTGATTTTAATTACCAAAAAAAATATTTATAAAAAAGGACAGACCCGGGGTCATCAGCCTCCTGTTCTGGTTGAATCTGCTGGCCCCTGAAAATCTCAATGATGAAAAAAAATTTCTCAGAGGCCGCCATCCCCGTTTGCGCATCCCTCCCTCCCCCATCCCCTCACCCCCTCCCACTCATCAGCTGATGTTGGGCGATCACAGGCGGCGCATTACCGTGAACCGACATGTGAGTGATGGACGTGCAATTGGCAGTCATGAACTCATTGTGATTAACCTCATCATTAATATCGTGAAAAAGTTGTGAATGTAAAAGTTTAAACTGTCAGAATGTGAATTAAATTGGGCCACTACAACGAAGTGAACCGAATTCCTCGATTTTTATAAAAAACAAATAGCCACGAATTGATTCAGATCAGATATGGAGTGCTGAGAGGACCAACGCCAGATAACCCCTCGGAGTGATTGGGATAATTGATGAATTATTGAAGTTTAATTGGGTGAAGTGTTGAGGACAGTTTAGGGGATAATCGAGAATATCTGGGTGTCATCAAGTTTATCGAAAATGTCGACGGCTCTGCTTGCACTTATTGCTGTTATTTTATGTGTTCTCTTCAGGATTCTCAATGTTAACAGTTCAGCCCAGAAGCCGGTGATCGTGTGTCAGGATCAGGGATTTTTGTCAACTGTCCTTAAGATTGCACCTGTCATCGCTGAACCGTACGTTTTATTTTTCATTCTTCACCAGTTTTTTTAGCGCTATTTTCTGGGAAAAATTGAATTACTCCGGACAGGCCCCAGGCTTTATAAGCAGGTTAGATCGATGTGCATTAGTCATCGCTGGGAATAAAATAGTGTCGATAGAGCCGGGATATTAGCAATGATAATTTTTTTTTTCTCCAGCGTGTTATATTTTTTTTTGGAGCAGTATGTGAATAACAAGGATTTATGGAGTTCCAGGGAAGATAAACCCTCGGTGGCATCTCGTAATTATTCTGTTATTATTCTCTTGTTGTTTTTGTTTTTAGTGGGTTATGGAAAATGGAAAATGCGGTGGGGTTCTAGGCACGTTATCTACTCAATTATTCTGTTGTGATAACATATGATTTTGCATGAGCTGCAGTTGATGCATTGTTGTGGTATGAGGATAAATTGAGGGGATGGAAGGACACGTGGGAAATCATTGGCAAATTATTATGGAGTGCTTAGGAAATCGTCCGGTAATTGCTGTTATTACTGGGTTACGGTGGGTCCTCGGGAATTCATCGATTGATCGATGCAATTTTTTTAAACTCAGAAGTACTGTTAATTCAGGTAATTGCCTCGGGGTATATCACATCGAGGTGGCAGGTATGTCTTGTCACGCCTTGTTCGATCGAAACGTGGACTCGTCTGTTGGGTTGGGTTTTTACGCCACAATCCGACCTAGACCTTGAGATCGAACTTTGTCGTATTATTCTTTTAGTGAGTCAATTCCCTTTTTTATTCATGACGGAATCATACAGACTGATCTTTACGGTTTATTTTAATTAAATTAAATCCTCAGTCCTCTTTCCAATTTTTTTCGAATTTATTGTGGAGTGAGAGAATTATTTTCTCCGCAAAATGATTTTTATATAGAATAGGCACCTGTTTATTTTTTTTTTCTTTTGATAAGAGGGAGAGAGACAGATTGGATGATTATCGATAATTGCAGATACAATCCGACGAGATTATGGGGTTTCAGTGGTCACGTGCAGACAATAGTCCACAGTATTATTGGAAGGGTGAGATGCCCATGGCCAATTGGTGACAGAATTTACATGAGCCTCGGTGATGGTACAACATTAACATACGACTTGTATCAACCACTGAGCAGTGGTCACGAAGGTGAGTTTTCCCTCACGCTATAATTCTATTCAACGAGTATCATCATTAATTTGATATTAAAACGGCAGGCGTAAGTAAACGAGCATTAGGAGTCATTAAGTTCATTAGTCTAGTGCCTCTAGGAAGTTGAAAATCCATTCGGAATGATAATCAGAACGATTAGCAAGCATGAAATGATTATTCATGACGAATGGGGTTCTCTTTTTTATTTTTATTTCCTTAATTTAATTTTCTTCCAGATGATATCACAGTGGCGATTGCCCCTGGCATTGGAAACAGCTCAGAGAGCGTTTATATAAGGACATTCGTCCACTTTGTTCAGTGTCATGGGTACAGGTGTGCTGTTCTTAATCATGTCGGGGCACTTTCCAGTGTCAAAGTCACTGCACCCAGAATATTTTCTTATGGCAAGTGTAATTTTACTAGATCAATTAAAAATAATTGCAGATAACGTGTGAATTTAGTAGATTTAATAAAATTATCCATAAATTATTACTTCAAAGGCCACACAGATGACTACCACGTGATGCTGTTGAGTCTCGTGGAGAGACACCCCAGCACAAAAATCGTGTGCGTTGGATTCAGTCTAGGGGGAAATTTAGTGACTAAGTACATGGGAGAGAGATCCGCGAATAAACTGCCCCAGATCATCGGGGGGATTTCCATCTGTCAAGGCTACGATGCCATCGAGTATGTAATAATTTATTTATTGATCAATTGTTTGGTTTAATTAATAAATGTATTTGTCCAGAGGAACGAAATTTCTACTCAATTGGCAGAACTTCAGGCGATTCTATCTCTATATTATGACAGAGTCTGTGAAGAACATCATCTTGAGACACAGACAAGCCCTTTTATCTGAGAGTGTCAAACAGAAACATGGTCTCAAGGAGAAGGAGATACTCTCGGCAGCCACCCTTCCGGAGCTCGATGAAGCTTACACTAGAAGGGTGAAAAAAATTTTCCCTGCTTTTTCATTATTTCTCACTTTAATCATTAAATTTTATATTTATATTTATTTATCCAGATACATCAATTCAGATCTGTGAAGGAGATGTACAGGTGGAGCAGTAGCATCAATTATCTGAATGAAATAAATTCTCCAATGGTGTTTATCAATGCTCTCGACGATCCAATCGTACCTGAGGCCCTTCTGAATCCAATCAGAGAATATGCAGGTGATGATGAGTGATTATTCATGATTAAATTAATTAACCAAGAACAATGGTTGAATTAAATTTTATTTGACATTTTACAGCGAAAAAAAATAATTCTCTGTACATCGAAGTGGCTCATGGTGGACATTTGGGTTTCTACGAGGGTGGTCTCCTCTATCCAAATCCAATCACCTGGCTGGATCGTACTCTAGTGTCACTAATTGGCTCACTAACACTCTTCCACGCGGATCGAGTAAAAGTCGCTTAAAATATCCACCTCCCTAGGGGTGTCGATGGACTTATTGCATTTTTAGCTTGACAAAGAAACGATGAGCAAGCTGTAATGGGACCCCCAGTTGCTAAATGCAACTACCAAGCGCTTTATTTAAACCGGAATAATGTACATCCCTCAGCATTTATCGTTAGACTCTAAAATTACGTGGAAATCATTAAAATTCATTTGATGAAACAATCATCACTCGATAATTATCATTCCAGTATTGCACGTGTGAAGTCTATTATGCATTTATTTTTATCTAGCTTTATAGACAAATTTATCATTTATTTCATCGCAATTTTATTACAATTTCGTTATGATTTGTTTGCACAATTTTTTTTTCTGGCTCTCCAGTGATTTTTCATCATGAGCAATTCATCTGATCTGTGTGAATATTTACTAAAATGTGGAGTATGATAGTTTATAGAAAAATAATTGCCATGTAATTTTGGAATCCAAATATTACTGGCAACTGGATGTTTTCTATTGGACTGATTGAGACTGGAAAAAGTTTTGTACGGAGATTACCCACCTTGAGTGGTAAATGCCTGTGAGGACTTGAAGGAGTGAAGTAAAATCACGACATCCTAGATTAATTAATAAGATTTTCATCTATGAGAAGTGGAAAAAAATAAGTAAACACGACTAATTATTCTGCAAATATCTTGAGAGCCTGCAAACAAATCTCCTCTCTCTCGATATATTTCCATATTAATCAGTCTGTCATTCGCAATGATTTTTTAACCACTTCACTGCAGAATTAAATAAAATAAATAAATTACTGTTGTAAATAACCAGAATACCATCTCATGGAGATGGTGTTCCACCTAGGACTTTCACTGGCTCACGTTGAGTTCATTTTCCGTAAGACAAATCTGCTTTTCTCGGGTGACTAACGTTATTAATTTAATGGCATTTATATTTGAAGATGAATTTTATTATTTATAAAAGATGATATATTCGTAAAAATAAAGTGACATTACGTAATCTGGATTACATTCGTTATTCTCTCATCATTAACATTAATAGAAGGGATTGGGATCTCATTCTCATTGTTTATACATTCGATCAATGTCAATAATTATCAATAACTAATAAATCATGGAATATTCTGCAGAGCATGCAGATGGCGAAGATTAGAATGAAAATTAACGAGTTATTTGCTCCTGTTTTACTCACATCTTTTAAACATTCAATTTTCTGCTCCAAATTTCTAGAGAAATAAATTTGAAATACGAAAGGTGCGCGAAATTCCAATGAAGTTATAAATCAGATTGAATTACGTACGCGCATTATCTCTCGGTCAATATTGAATTACAAAAATGGAATTATTAATTTTTTACGTTCCTTAGGTTTATTGAATATGAGAGATTAATATTTCTTTTGAGATTTTTTATATGAAAGACAGACACTTCGATGATTTTTAATTAAAAACATGTGCTGAGAATTTTTCAGTTCTCTCGAGAGTAAAATATTAGAATGTCAGAAATGAAATATTTGAGCAATTGGATGAAGATGTAATTAATTACAGAATTAACATAATGTAATTTTGGTGAGGCTTCGGTCAGGCTTTTATCTAAATGATTTAACGAATCAACACTATCAACGGATTAGATAACAATTCTTGGGAGCTGTGGATCATCTGGAAAAACTAAGAATACCGATACAGATGTTTTTTTTTCTGGAGACCACATGTGGAAGAAATCGTTACGCTTGACGATCCATTCCTCAGTCGACTTTTATAGTTCAGGATAGTTGGGTGTACGTCAGTAATCTCCTGAAGGGTATTTATTCCACAAATTATCCGATCAATACACCAAAATTCCATTCGCAATACGCGATACTAAAAAACGAAATAAAACGAGTCATAGAATTATCGTGCGCTGTCCCATAAAATAATACAAAACACCTGGTGATAAATCGCGTCTTCAAGGAAAACGAAATCTATTTTCATACTTTTATAATAAAATATTAAACAATTGAAATACTCGTTGGTTTAACTCAGTTTTTTTTAAATTATTCAATCAAATTATTGTATTAATTGATAATTCATTGTTATTAATATTATTAATTATTTGAAATTTAGAATAAATATGGGGAGTATCATATGGCTGTTAGTGTCACTGATTAGTCTAGTCTCTTCGAGGGTAATTAATATGGATAATTATTGGCTCCTGCGAGCTAATCTTCTCCACGACGAAGAAGTCACATCAATTGGAGGTCGTCTGGCTTTCAAGGATGGTGAGCGCAATGCCAATGATCTCTTGATGACTCACAAAAGGGCGGAAATTGCTGAAGGTCAGGGTCCACTGATTCCCATTATCGTGTCATTAATTCCACCTTCAAATGCTCGAAAGTCGCGCGTTCGTTTATTTAATTATTTTTATTTTTTTATTTTTAATTCTCTCTCTCCAGGATTTTCGAACCCCCGGAGATTTCTTCCTGGAAGGAACTTCTTGGAGGTTCGAGCGGAAATCGAGAAATCCAAGGTTTTCCAGATAATAAAAAAGCTCCCGAAGGGTGCAGTACTCCACGCCCACGACACGGGGATCGTCCACTGGGAATTCGTCTACAATTTGACATTCAGGGAGAATTTGTACATCTGCGATAACGATGGAGAATTATCCCTTCATTTTTTTCAAACTCCATCGAACACCTGCGACTGGAAGCTCCTGAGTGATCTCAGGATGAACCAGACACTGGGTGATTCTCTGAATGAGAGGATCAAAAGAAAATTGACGATGCTGGTGGAGAATCCCAACGAGAGGTACCCAGATGTCGACGCCGCCTGGACCAAGTTCATGGACATCTTCATCTTCATCACACCGATGCTGTCTTACAGACCTGTCTGGGAGGATTACTATTACCAGGGGCTCCAGGAGCTTTATGACGACAATGTACTGTACCTAGAGCTGAGATCAACACTTCCTCCAGTGTACGAGCTCGATGGGAGAGAGTACAGTCCCCCCGATGTCGTGAGAATCTACAAAAACGTGACAAGAAGGTGAAAAAATATTTTACAGAATCGAAGATGAAATTTTTTTCAAATAACATCTGTAAATAAAGGAATATTGTCGATTTTTAGGTTTAAAGACGACCACCCTGACTTCATCGGTGCGAAAATAATTTACGCTCCACTAAGAACGATGACCGAATCTGAAATCGGTAATTTTATAGGCGAGGCTGTGAACCTGAAGAGGATTTACCCCCATTTCTTTGCGGGATTTGACTTAGTAGGGCAAGAGGATAAGGGAAAAGCCCTGAAGGTGTACGCTGATAAATTGAATGCCGTGAGGAACGATATAAATTTTTTCTTCCACGCTGGTGAGACGAATTGGTACGGCACCAGTACCGATGAGAATTTAATTGACGCAGTTCTGCTGAATGCGAAGAGAATTGGTCATGGCTATGCTATTCTCAAGCATCAGAATGCGTTGGAATACGTCAAGAGGAATAAAATAGCAATAGAACTCTGTCCAATATCGAATCAAGTACTGGGACTGGTGAAGGACCTCCGAAATCATCCGGGATCGGTATTATTTGCCGAGGGTGTACCAGTGGTCGTCTCCAACGATGATCCAGGTCTTTGGGGCTCCAGAGCCCTCAGCTACGACTTCTACGAGGCGTTCATGGGCATGATGTCCAGTAATGCTGACATCCGGGCACTCAAGGAACTAGCTATGAACTCCATCTTCTTCAGCAGCCTCGATGGAGACGAGGAGAGCCTCGCATTTCTCCTTTGGGAAAAAAAATGGATCCATTTCATCGATGATCTCAATAATAATGCAGTTGTCAATCCAGATTATTAATTTTTACTTTGAATTACAGTCAATTGATATTATAATAATAAAAATAACTAATTAAAAAAATAGACTTCCATTCCATTTGGATCATCAGTAATTCATCTCGTCAGTCTCATTTTTTTTTTTTGTAATTTTTAACCGGTGCATTTTATTAATTAATGACTTGACCCACATTTTTTTCTCTAACTCTGATTTCATATCCGATAATTGGGTCACAATTTTACGTAACACCTGATGATTCGTAAATACATAATGGGTAATTCATATCAAAGAATGAGTGTAGAAAACACATAAGAATGTGTTTATTCGTTAAATGTTGATACGGTTTGGGTGGCAGATGTTTCATAATTTGTGGTAATTCAATTAATCCGCTCTGAAAACAGTGTCATTTTAAATTCTTGCATTTCGTCGCGTCTCAGACATTTGCGAATGTCCCGGAGAGGCCGAAGGATCAACTCGGGAATTAATGAATTTATTACTTTCACTTATCCATGATCTCACGATCATGAAAGTAAATGTCGTTTTGTTTATCTCATCGATTGCATTCGTCTCGTCATTGGGAACAACAACGCCGAATTATTGGGTCCTGCGAAATCGAATTCTTCAGGATGAGGAAGTCAAATCCATCGGTGGTGATCTTCCATTCGAGGGAGAGGAATTTATCGCTAATGAACGGTTAATGTTCCATAAAAAAACGGAGATCTCTAAAGGTCAGTGGATATTCTCAATGAATCAACTGCGAATGGCAGAAAATTTCCATTTTATGTTTTAATTATCCCCGAAACTAATGGAGATAACAAAATTTTCGTCATCACCTTTTTTGTAGGGTGCATCGAGACCCACAAAAAAGGTAATTACAAAAATTTCGATCTACCCCTTAGTTTCGGGGATATTAAAAAAAAATACGGGTCGGTGCAAAAATTGAAATTGAACGTGTCAGTGGATTATGATAATTAATCTTTTTTTAATTCAGTAATTCAATTTTTTTGATTGATTGATTATTTCGTGACAGCATTCTTAAATCCCGACGAATTTCTGCCGGCGAGGAATTTTCTGGAGGCTTTTGGAGACATTGAAAAATCGAAAGTCTTCCAGATAATTCAGAAATTGCCGAAGGGCGCAGTTCTCCATGTGCACCACAAGGCGATGGTCCACGCCGACTGGATCTACAATGCGACCTTTCGAGATAATTTATACGTCTGTGAAAATAACGGCAAACTCTTGCTCCACTTCTTCAGAACTCCCCCGAGGAGCTGCAACTGGCACCTCCTGGAGGATTTAAGAAAAAATCGAAATGTCGCGCAATCCATCAACGATAGGATCTCCAAGGCCATGACGATGATCGTGGAGAATCCCCAGGAGGTTTACTCGCACATCGACGTCGGTTGGAATAAATTCGAGGAGATTTTCGATTTCGTTACTCCAGTGATCGGGTATCGTCCGGTCGCCGAGGACCATTTCTATCAGGGGCTCAAAGAATCCTATGACGATAATGTCCTGTACTTGGAAATAAAAACAGGAATTCCGAAGCTATACGATCTCGACGGACGGCAGTACAACGACCACGAGGTCGTGGATATTTTCGAAAAAGTTACTCAGAGGTAAAAAAATAAAAAAATTCAAAATTTGAATAATTCCATCCACAAGATTGAAAATTTCAGGTTCAAGAAAGACCATCCGGACTTCATCGGCGCTAAGTTAATCTACACGAAAGGAAGAATGCTGAGTGACGCGAAAGTGCACGGTTATATCGACAAAGTTGTGGAGCTGAAGAGAGATTTTCCGGATTTCATCGCAGGATTTGATCTAGCGGGTCAAGAGGACAAGGGTAAAGCCCTGAGATCGTGGGCAGAGAGGCTGAATAAATTGAAGACACAGATGAATTTCTTCTTCCACGCTGGTGAGACAAATTGGTATGGTACCAGTACCGATGAGAATTTGATTGACGCTGTTCTGCTGAATACGAAGAGAATTGGCCATGGCTATGCCATTCTCAAGCATCAGAATGTGTTGGAATACGTTAAGAGGAATAAAATAGCAATAGAACTCTGTCCAATATCGAATCAAGTACTGGGACTGGTGAAGGACCTCCGAAATCATCCGGGATCGGTATTATTTGCCGAGGGTGTACCAGTGGTCGTCTCCAACGATGATCCAGGTCTTTGGGGCTCCAGAGCCCTCAGCTACGACTTCTACGAGGCATTCATGGGCATGATGTCCAGTAATGCTGACATCCGGGCACTCAAACAACTAGCTATCAACTCCATCATCTACAGCAGCCTCGGTAAGAATGAAATAGCCGACGCCCTAAAAATTTGGAGGAGCAAATGGATCGACTTTGTTAATGATCTCAAGAATGAACCCAATTGACATCAATTCAAGTTCTTAATTATAATTTTTTATCTCTAGCACTAATAATTCTATGGAAAAAGTGACAATAGGATAGGAAATACAATATCAATAATGCTATTCTTTTTATTCTTTATTTTCATTGTTCACAAATTTAATTCGTTGGGTTCTTCTTGATTGCAATGTACTTCTGGTACTTTCTGCTGGAGTTAGGGCCATTCAAGACCCCGATTATTGGGCCTTCAAACGCGTAATAAAGTTTCAGAGAAGGCACCATATTTCTCTCTTCAGAACTCGCATAAATCGATTTACTTTCAACCGGGAGTCTCTCCTTCTCTGAAGACCTCTGGATAATTCCCGTTGTCGTTTCCAGCGCAGTCCACTCATCGGAATCATAATAATCCTCGTCCTCCAGGTCATTCACTGGAGTCGTTTGAATTCTATTTCTCATCTTCGGAGTCACTGGAATTTTCGCTGTGGATTTGGGACTTTCATTCTCAAGTATTGACGATTTTATTGTTGACGATACTGTATACGTCGTCCTCGAGGTGATAATCTCCCCAGGAGATCGCCAGGTCTTCTCCTGGTGAATAATCGGTCGTTCTGATTGTGAAGGACCTGGAGCATTCGTCGACCTCTGGCAGATGTACTCGCGTCTCCTGTCGCAGGGGAACTCCAGGAATCTCGGGACCTCTCGGTGGTGCCAATCGAACAGGAGACAACCCCTCGATGATGAATTTTTTATCACTCTCTGGGGACCTCTCCAGAGGGTCTCCGAGATTTCCTCGTTGGTGGATATCCAACGCCAGGTCATACCCTGGGATTTATTCTTCGCGTAACCGCCGATCCACGCGCTCTCAATTGCATCTTTAATATTCGCAAACAATAATTATTGACTTATTAATTAATTAAAAGAGTAATGAGCACTTTTTTATTACTTTCCCATATTTTAGTTGATAATTAATAACGTGGAAATTTTTTAATCATTGTTATTGAATTTTTATAATTACCGGGACGATTTCTCATCATCATTTGCGCCAATTTTTTCGCCTCTTCGATCGTTCGAACTTCCGCGATTTCCATTCCCTCCTCTTCACACTGGAGGACAGCCTCTGGCCAATTTTTTCTCTCGTTAAACAACCAGTACTCATTATCCCCGGATTTACAAAACAAAGCCCTTCGATTTCCAATGACAACGAAATTTTCTTTCTCCTCAAATCCCGCACACGCGAGTACTGTACTAAGTACAAGAATTAAATTCATTTATTACAAAGCAATTGTTACAATTTTCCTGTTCCCACTTGAGGACGAACTCCTCGAAATAATTGGCAAATCCATTTTTTCAGATGAAAAATTCTTATCGTGAATTCTTATCTCCGTTTTAAAATCGTAATCAATTCGCGAATGTCAACAATCGAGTTGTTTTCAAATTTAAAAACCCTGGAGCGATATTCGTCCATCTCGTGGAAATATCTGACACCCTTGCCATCAAATTTCCTAACCTTCGAGATATCTCTGGATTTTTGGAGAAAAAAACATTACTCTTGTGCTCGTCTCGAATAAATTGTTAATATAAATTTAAAAATGGTGCAATGAAAAAAATGGAGTATTTAGAGGACATTAGGACAAATTAATAAAATTCAATTCTCAAGATGATTTACGAGGATTAATTGTACTGAATAAGTGATCATTTTTTCTTCAAAGTTCATCGATACTTTTATTTAAACAATCAATTAATTGAAATTAATGACTGAAATGAAAGAGGCGACGAATTCTGTGACAGATACCGAATGTGTTCTGGGGAATGGAGAGGTATTTTATTTTATAATTACAATTATAAATGAAATCTCGAGTAATTAATTTGGAAACAATATCATTAATGGGAGAAAAATGTTTTGAAGATAGATTTATTATTTTCTGTAGACATCACCGGGGGAAGAGACCTCTGGCAAGCGAAAGCTGCGGTCCTGGTTGAATCGGTTTTTGAGAATAAAAATGACTGATGGGAGAGTCCTCACAGGGGCATTTCTTTGCACAGATCGGGATGCCAACGTTATTCTTGGCTCCTGCGAGGAATTTCTCTCTGAAGATCACACAGAGGCGAGGGCATTGGGACTGGTTATGGTTCCAGGACGTCATATCGTCTCGATTCACCTCGACGCCTGGTGCAATGAAAACGAGAAAGCAGCCTAAAAAATTTTATCAATTCTATTTTGTGAATTTTTTGCAAGTCTTCGAGAAAATTCTAAAAGTCTTCACAGAATATCCACACAACAGCATTCAAATATATTCTAAAATTCTCGTACGAATTCACTAATGAATAACAAATTATCACCGCTTTCCCATCGATATCCCAATATTTTCTATTTCTAGTCGAGATTCAGTTCCTCTGGGACATTTTCACTGTCCGCATTCTCAGACTTCTCCCTCGTTTTATCTGAAATAACAAAAGTACAATAACGAGTGAATAAATCTTCAGAGTTAATTGAACATGTTTAAAAATTCGAAATATAATTTCGTTTGTAAAAATTGTGAAAAATTATTACTTTGTCTGACACATTGCTCCTGAATTTTGTAGTACTCTTTCTCAAGTTTCTCATTATCCTTAACTTCTCTTTCCTTTTGTTTCTGGGCGTCCTCCATTCTCTCAGACAATGAAATCGAAAGATTGTCCATTCCCGCAAGGAAACTCACGTTCGTCACGGCTTCTGCCATTTTCTGGACGTACTCCATGTACCCCAGGAGTTGCTGAAACGGATGCGATGAATTATCCAATAATATAATAACAATTTTTTATAAAATTCCTCTCCTCAACTCACAGTCAAAACCTCTTTCTTGTCCTGCATCTCCATCCTGACCTCGATAATTAAATCCCGATGATCATCACTGACCTCAAAAATCATGGTTTCCTCCATGAGATTAATGAGCTGCCCCAAAAGTTTTCTGCAACGAATCTTAAATGAATGATTAATCACCGACAAATCTCGATCCTTTAAATCTCACCTGTACTCTTTACTGGTGCTCTCAATAGCTGTGTAAGTCACAGTAAGTGCCTGACTGGCACTATTAACGGCCTCAATACTCGACTGTTTGATCAAATAATCAAATGACAATTTCTCAAACTCCTTCACCTGAAATCTCACTCTCTGCTCCTCCCTCGGCGGGTCTGTCCTCCCATCTTCAGTTTCAAATTTAGCAAAACTTCCCGCCGCAACCTGTCACAAAAAAATCATAAAAAATTGAGGTTAACATGATAAAAATATACCTGAAAGCCTGCCCTCACCATCGCAGCTCCTCTCATCCTCAAGAAGCTCCTCATCACATACTTAAATGCCATAATATCCACCCCCAAATCATCAACGATATTCCACAACTAATGAATTCCCTCAATCAATCTCTCCAAGTCTTCATAAACGTTCATCGACCGGAAGCTGTCCCAACCGAACCTGAAGTGCTCGTCATTTATTAATTACTCACCGTTCATGACACTTACATGCCCTTCACCATTACATTTACCAGTCCATCTTTTTTCCACTGAAGGATAAATAATCCACCTCCACCGATTGAAAAATCAGAATAATTTACACACAAAAATAATCCGGAGAAAACTTGAACATCGGAACTGAAGAAATCGACATATATCGTCACATTATCGATAATCTGATTGGAATGTTCGATTAATCGAACAATCGGCCAACAATGCGCCCACTGTGGGGCGCCAGTAGCGATAACTTTCGGGGGGGCAATCGCCCAAAACACGACGTGTGCTCATTTTTTTTTGCTGTTGAAGTAATTAAAATATTTAGGAGTGAATTCGCTAGGGGAATTGAAATTTCAGTTACTTGATTGTATTTTATTTGTATGGTGTGGTGGTTGGTGGGTCCAGGGTGAGGAGTTCTTCGGAGGTGGTGGGTGGAACGGCCAGGCCCGTATCCACTACAAACAAAACATGGATGCCGTGGATATCGATACGCCGAAGCCGTCACAAGATGATGAGCCTGTTGAATCCGTTGTGGGAATATGTCGGGTTTGTTTACACGGCAATTTGATGATGAGAGATCTCTTCGGGGATGATGATGATCTCTCTCTGTCCAGCAAGGCCATGAATTTTGCAAGTGTCAAGGTGAGGGGCTGGAGAATTTCCGTGGTGCTCATGGAGCTGATGGTTCATTCGAACATCTGATTATGAATTTTACGGGTTTTATTTTAGTACCATCTGACATTTAAAATCGAGAGGGAAATCATAATCGGTCGGAGAATAATATTTTATGAAATTATAATTTCATTCAATTCAATGACTAATTGCTATGAGGAAATTCAAATTCGAGATTTTTGTTTCATTGAGAATTTGAATACCTAATTTGTAAATAATTTTAGATGATGCCAGGGGATGGTCTCCCGACTCAAGTCTGTTGTGACTGCGCTGAGAAGCTCGAATCAGCGTTCGAGTTCAAACGCCAAGTAGAGCAGGCAGACAACATCCTCCGAGAGCGTTACGACAACCTCACCATCAAGGAAGAGCTCTTCTTCAATGAGGTTGAAGTTCACCTGGAGAACGATCGACACGAGGACGTGCCAGAGCTCGACGTGGACAGCCACTACGATGAAGCACCAGAAACTCCAAACGTCTGCGACCCGGAGAAGTCCTCTCTCCTGAAAGACCACTTGGCCCTCCTGGAGGTGGAGAAATTGGCTGAACAAGAGCAACACGTGCTCGAGCACTCGACAATGATCCAAGAGGACACACTTCCCGCTCAACTCACGCATCACCCAATTTCCGAATCTCCCCTGAAGCAACCCCTTCTCCAACCCCAAGAGGACTACCTCCACGAGCCCTCCGAAACCTCCGGCCACCAAATCCTCATCACTCGTCACCACGACGACAACGTGAAGACAGAGAGTCTCAACCCTGGAGGAATGACCATCGACGAGCACAACTACATGGTCCAGCAAGGCTACACCCTGACAAACGACCAGGAACTGATGCAACAGGATGCCGATGACAATGGCTCCCAGGATTTCCCGACGTTGATGCTGGAGGACGAGGATCCAGAGGTTGTGGAAGCAGCCGAGGACGAGGCCAACGAGCAGGAACTTGACCATGAGCAGGATCAACAGCTTCGTCAAGCCCTGCATCAACGTCAAAATTCCCTCAACCCTAAACCACTAGAGCCTGAATCCTTAGAAGTCCTGGAAACTGAGATCTCGCCCTCGAATTCCAAACGATTGCGTAAAGACTCAGATCAAAATTCCTCGGAAGACAATTACTTTGAGAATCTCAACTTGAGCAGCAGATTGAAGCAGTTCGAGGAAGAAAAATCGGATAAAATATTCTTCATGTGTTACCTCTGCGACAAACAATTCGTATCAAAAGTTATTTTAAAAGAGCACATGCATTCGCACGAGGAAGTTCGTAAGACGCTGTCCCTGAAGAAGACCCCGGAGAAGTCTCAGAAGGTACAGACACCCAGTGGCAAGTCCCAGCCATCTGGGAAGAAAGCCAATAAGTGTCCCTACTGCGGGAAAGAATATCTCTATGTAATTTCGTTCAGTAAACACATCAAGCAACACGAGAAGAATGACGACGAGTTGAGGCACACGTCGAATATCGAAGATGACTCGGGCTCTGATGGTTTTGACAACACAGACACCTTCGAGGTGATCCACGACGATAGACCAGACTCCCCGGATCACCACGATCATCCCACAATCGAAGGATTGGATTCATCACAAGAAATTCTCTCCTGCACGAAATGCCACGAGAAATTTCCATCGAAGACAGATCTCCAACGTCACATGCACCATCACAATCAAACAGAAACCGAAAGATGCAATATTTGCTCGTTAGAATTTGATTCCTTAGAAAAATTGAAGGACCATCGGTCCACCCACGTGATGGAGGGCGTCCTCACGGAACAAGATCTTCGAGACGAGCTGTCCAACATTTGTACAAAAGAGTACACAGAGAAATCCAACAAGGTAGACCCAAATGACAAGGACTTGAAGTGTCGAAGTTGCTCCATGACGTTCATGTCGAAAAAACTCCTCATGAAACACCGGGATTCCCACGAACGCACGAAATACAGATGTAAGCTCTGCACTCAAGAATTCACGAAGAAAGATCACTTGAGAAAACATGCGGAGCAGCACTCGAGGGTGAAGTCCTTCAAGTGCACTCAGTGCACCAAAGTCTTTGGTAATGAGCTCACCCTTCGAAATCATTTAATCGCGACTAATCACAAGACGATACACCAGGGGGAGGAGTACGATCCCAATAAAAGGATAAAGCGTGTGGCAGCCAAAGCTGCTCAGAAGATCATAGATAAAATTAAGACGGAGGATGGACTGGAGGATTCCGATCAGGAAGATACTGAAGACTTCAGTGAAGATCAGAGATCTTCCAGAGATGACAAGTCCAAACGAACCAATCGAACGGACTTGGAGTGCGCCACATGTGGCAAGAGATGCAGCTCCAAACAGTATCTTCTGCGTCACATGGAGCTCCACTCAAAGGACGAGAAATCGGATTACAATCAGTCCAAGGCCAAACAGAACGATCTGAGCTCATTCCAGAGAACCTGCGGAACTGGATTCGACAGAGAATTCGACGATAACTCTGACGATGATTTTGAGAGTGGACTGGACTGGCCAATGGACACTCATGAGTGCACCACCTGCAAGAAACGGTACAGTACGAAAAAATCATTACTCCGACATCAACTGCTGCATGAAGAGCCGAATTTCGAATGCGACATCTGCAACGTAAAGTTCTATCGAAAGGACAAACTCAAGGCTCATTACGACAAGTGCTCTGAGAAAAATCCAGATCAAGTAAGAAAATGCAATATCTGCGGGGACACATTCGAGAACAATGATATCCTGAAGGAGCATCGAGCCAAGCACGTGGACGAGGGAATTCTCACCGAGGAAGACCTGCGTGAATTAGAGCCTAGCAGTGATGATCGTAAATCGGGTGAAAAAATCGCGAGAAAACGTAGAACAGACATCGTTGGACTAGAATGCACCGAGTGCAATAAACAATACACCTCTCGAAAAGGATTGTTGAGGCACATTCAGGTGCACGAGGGAAAAAAATACCTGTGCGACATCTGCCCGAAGAAGTTCTACCGTCGTGAGCATTTAAAAATTCACGTGGCAAAACACAACATGGTAAAACCGTACAAGTGCACTAGGTGCTCTAAGCGATTCATCAAAGAGGAGCAATTAGCAGCGCACCTCACTAAACACGAGAGAACATTCAAGAAAAACAAGGAGACTGATTCCACCTCGAAGAGATTCCTCTGCGAAATTTGCTCCAAGAGTTTTACGCAGTCGACAACACTTGTCGCTCATCTGCGAGCGCACAATGGTATCAAGCCTTATGTGTGTGAAGTTTGTGCGAGGCCTTTTACGACAAATGCATACCTCAAGATGCACATGAGAACGCACACCCAGGAGAGGCCCTACAGCTGTCAGTACTGTGCAAGGGCTTTTGCCAGGGCTGACACTCTTGCTAATCATTTGACGTCACACACCGGTGAGGCGAAGTACCACTGTAAATACTGTCCCAAGAATTTCAGGAGATTGAAGTCCCTCAAGGAACATGTCTTCATTCACACTGGACAGAGACCCTATGCCTGCCCAACCTGTGACCGAAGGTTCAATAATAACGGGAGCAGGTATGCCCACTCGAAGAGGTGTAAGCAGAATTTACTGCAGAATCAGGCAAGGCAGGGACAGGCACAGGTGCAAGCTCAGGAGATTCAGGCAGTTGTTATTGATAATCAAGGGGTTCAGGAGATTCATGAAGTCCAGCAGGTGCAAACTGTTCAGCAGGTACAGACTGTACAACAGATTCAAACTGTTCAGCAGGTGCAGCAAGTACAGCAAGTGCAGCAAGTGCAGCAGGTGCAGATTCAACAGCAGAGCCAGGGGCAGACTATCAGGCTGGCTCAGGCTGTTGGTCCTACCATGCAGGTTGTGCAGAATAAAAATATCAAAACCATTACCATCACCAGGCAGCCTGATCAAGTTGGTCATCAGGTTATTCAGCATCAGGAGATTCTCATGCCGTTAATTTTACCCCTGACTGTTACACTCACTGATGTTGATGAGGAGGTGATACTACCGGAGGGAACTAAAATTTTTACGACTACGTAGTAGTGATCAGGGGGGAGGGGTGTAGGGGCAGGTGGTTATGGAAGACAGGGTGGAGGTTGAAAGGCTTTATAGTGATCATGTGCCATTTTTTCGGTGAGAATTTTTTTGGTGATTTTGAGCTGTGGAGGTTGACTCTGCGGGCTTGGAGTTATTGAAGAGCGAATGGAAGTCGATTGGTTTGAAAAAAAAGGCTTCGATATCCGTTGATTATTTCACTCCACTACATAAATCTTTGTGTATAGGACTGTAAGGGTAAATTCGTGGATCAAATGAAGACTTTTGATATTTGTGGACATGTTTTATCGTCGGCTTTGTGTATAATACGTTACATAAGAAAATTATTTTTTCATGGAATATATATCGTAATGAAATGGGAGAGAAGTGCGGAATATTATAATTTTTTCGGAATATTGAGAATTCAATCTGTGAAATATTTTGGTTCTGAGAGATTTTGGGGAATTGATCGGTGAAGGACTGCGAGGGGAGGATTAATTTTTTGAGGGGTCAGTCATGAAGAGGGAATTCGTATTCAATTATCGAGTTTGTCGATATGTTCGAGTGATTGGACAATTTGTACTTGTGGATTCTCATTTTCCAGCGGTTTCTCTTTTCATTTTTTCAATCATTTGGAGAAGACGGCGAAGAGGTAGTTATAGGATTATTAAGGCGATACTTCTTTCCATTTTTAATGTACATAATGATTATAGTGTGAATAAATGAAACTTTGTAGCGTTTAAACAATTTAAAAATTTTTTTACTCCACTTTAACACGCCACAGGAATTTTCAAAAATTGACAATTTAATCGATCGAATTGCAAACCAAAATTTCAATTCCCAGAAATCTAATAAAAACCCGTTTAAATCCCCTTCCACCCAGACCTGCGCAACAAGGTGCCCCCCACTCTGGTCCAATCAGATGTTCGATAAAAAATTTTCCCGCGTATGTGTGACTTAAAAACAATGGAAAACACCTGTGGCTGTGACCGAAAAGGTCAATCACCCCCAGACAGCCCGACCACCCCCAAACCCCATGGAACCACTGGAATATTAATTAAAAAATCCCTGCAACATTAAAAATCAGTGACTTTATGTATATGTTGACATAACGGTTTTCCATGTGTGAGTGTAACCGTCGTGGGGGCCGATGTGAGTGCTCCATTCCGCGCTCTCAACTTTCCTCCTGTACCCTCGAAAATCCCTCGTCTTTTTCACCTTACGTAATCAAAAAATGAAAATCACAATCCAAAGATAAACCGAATATAATCATCCCCCAGGAGTTGACTCGTAATTCAGTGAAAACCTGGTGAAATCCCGACAACTGCGCACTCCCCACTCGAGACGATAAATCAGTAATTGACGGCTGACTAATTATCTGGAAAAAAATGTAACTAGTATGGCGATGGTTTTGTGGTGATTCGTATGAGAATACCTGGAGGTAAATTTGTCAGTGAAATTTGTGATAATGCACACGGAGAATTGCTACTCGTCGAAGCTGGATACGTCTGAGGTATCATCTGTTCAGTCCACCGTAAACAACGTCTCCATATTGGAGGAGGATCTCGCCCTCAGTTCGTCGACCCTCGGTAATCATATCGGCAGTAATTATCATTGCTTAGTTTTTATTTTTTTATCCGCGTGATTTTGTGGGGCTCCGGGTGACAATAGGGAACTCTCGTTTTTTTTTTGTCTCGAGGTTAGAAAAAATAACCGCCATGTTGGATTCCAAGTTTCTTATTACTCCCGCCTAATTAGTTCTGGTTATAAATAGTTCTTGTAAACAATTGTTGGGAGTGTGTCTTTTTCCAGGAATTTTTTTCGCGGGTTTGAGATTATATATTCGGTGATATATTGGAAATGATATTTAGAATATTTTGGATCTATAATTTTGGGTGGGGCAAAATGGTGTATCTAAAATTTTTAAACCATTCGGATTTGTTTCGATTTTTTAACATGATCGAGTTGATACGACATGATGTAAATAAATATAATCACTGGGTGATAGTTTAGTGGTGAGAATAATTTTGTTGAATTACGATTGGAAAAACAATCTTCTTACAGGCACGTCAAAAAAATGTGAGGACAGCTTCGAAGAGCCCGAGTACGTTCCTTATAAGTCCTCGAACCGAGTGGTTTATTTAAATGAGGACACAATGGACTGTAATTATTCGGAATCCTCTGGAACCCCTCGGATCCACCCCAGAGTCACCGACCCCACATCCCCAGATCTCTTCAACACCGATTCTGAAACTGATTCCCCACGACCAAAAAGCTCCACCTTCACGCGAATTCTCTCCCAGCCAAGTGTCACCATCTCACCGAGAAAGCCGAGCCTCAGCGAACAAATCCTGAGATCCGACGAGTATCTCTTCCGAAAAATCAGTAAATCCCTGACAGGAGTCCCTCCACCTCCCTCCCATACAATTTCCCAGAGTGACTGCACGGATTTTCTCCACTGTATAAAACAAAATCGGGAATATTTCTGGGCAAATCCGTTCAAGGATGAAAAAAATCTGGAGACAGCTCCTGAATCAGTGAAAAGTCCCCCAAAAAATGAGGGAAAGTCCACGATAATCCGTAGACCAGGGGGTTTACGTAATTTGACGAATGCCTTTGACGCCTGTGATGCCTCGAGCAGTTCAATATCCATCACGAGAACCTCCGACACGAACACTACAACAGATTTCTTTGAGACGAGTGCACATAGCACGACAGATCTCAGTAGAGATTTTAGCAGAGATGTTCAGACGTGCCAGAAAAGCCTTGAGGGAAGTGAAACGACGAGCATAGCTTCTGAGAGCAATTTACCAGTGGTGAGGGATGTTAGTACGAAACGAGTGACATTTGATGTTCCTGAAGAGGATCATTTGGCTATTTTTAAGACGATCGAAGAGAGTCACGCTAGAGCTCTACCCTGGCCCGTCATCTACCAGCACAAGAGCCAAGGAATTCATTACAATAGAAATAGATTCATCGAGGACTTCGAGAACCTCGCCATGAGGCTCTGCCAGAGGTACGTAGGTAACGAGACCCAGTCGACGTGCACGTCGTGGTTTACAAAACAAGCGCCATCGAGTGTGAAAAAACGAACGTTATTGGGTCGAAGGAATATAGGTCAGAGTCCAGGAAAACGTCTGAGTCACTTGGCAAGAAGAAGAAGAACTTTCTCCTCTGCTAATCTTCAAGGAATGGCTGAGAAACGACAATTGATGCTCAATCTCAAGAAACCAGGATTAAAAAAGGGAAAGAGTCCCAGAGGGAAGAGTCCCAGGGGAAAGAGTCCTCGGGGCTCTGCAAAGAAAAAATTGGCTAGAAAATTAATGATGGAGGGGCCCAGCCCGAGGAAAGTCAAGCTCGAGACGTCTAAACGTGCGTTGTTCCAGAGTCCTCCCAATGATCGTGCAGGACCCAGTTTCGTCAGTAATAATCAGTCGAGCAATCCTCAAAGGATAAAACGAGCTCTATTTCCCACTCCGAAGAAGAAGGATGAGCTGGCGACGGGTGGAGATGACAGGAAGGGAGAGGAGTCGAAGAAGAGGAAGAGCGATGAGGATTTGGAGGGACCAAAGAACAAGTGGGCGCGAAATTTGAGTTTTGATTGTTCACATGTGGAGAATTCCAGGGATTCGCAGATCAGTGAAATGAGTGATATCAATCGAAGGGTATGTGCATGCCGTCTTAATTGTTTATATATTATATATATTTATATAATATATATGTATTTTTGTCACCTGTTATTTCAGAAATTACTGTTCGCGGTTTCTGACGCTCTTCGGAGTAAAGGAGTGACAGTTGGGCATCCAAAATTCAAACAATATGCCGGGCAGCTCGCTAAAATAGTAAAAAAATACATGCCAGACTTGGAGAATCGAAATATTCCGAAGAAGACTGGCAGTACCACCGATCGAATGCTCAAACTGGCTAAAACCTACGTGCCACTCGTCATTGAATCAACCGCGTCCAGTTAATCGAAAAAATATAGATAATTAAATTAATTATTGATGAATTATTGATTGATTATCAGTGACATGATCATCTGACGTTGATTCGCTGTGACGAATCGCTGATTTTAATGTTTAACTATTGAATGATTTGACAATTGAATGTTGAAACGTGGAGAACAGTCATAACCGGCAGGGGATGAGTTCGGAGAAATATTTGGAAGACTTCCAGATATCTTTGAAAATTTAGTTGCTTTTTTAACTCATTTTCTGTCATCTACAACTTTTCCACTTGAATAATTGGTTGCAAATGCGCGACTGTCTTAAAGACTTTGTAATAAATCGGTGACGAATTTTACGTGTGACTGTTACCTTCCTTCTGGCGCTTCTAACTAATTACGAATATAATTTAACGTTAAACGAAGGAAAATGGAAAAATACAAAAAAGTAATAGATCATTAAAGGGGAATGGATTATATTATTCAAGGCTATTTTTATTAGCAATAAAATAGTATATTTTCCAACTTATAAATAAACAATGAAAAGATGCTACTTTGGAAAAAATAATATAAAATTATTTATAATAATTCATGTTTCCTTCTTACATTGTTTTCAGTTAGACATCTACTGTTTGTCTGCGCTGAAAAAAAAATTGAGTTGTTCTGCATTCACTTCGTTTTGCACCTGGGGAGAATCCACTCGAGACTCCTCATCAGCGATAAAACAACAATTACTATTTTAAAGGTATTACTTTGCAACTTACAAATAAATGATGAGATAACGTCACTTCAGCGAGGGATAAATAGTGGGAGTTTTATATTCTATTTAAGCTTCGTTGATATTCTCCAAACGAAGCAAAACTTTAATTTACACTTTCAGGAATGGGACTTCAACTTACATTCGTAATTATTCTTAATCAATCATCACCTCGTCCAAAGTAACGAATTAGTACAAAATATAAAAGGATCGATTTACAGTACACAAAGTTGCAACAGTTTAGTACATTTTTCAAGTGTTTACGCATTAATATATCTCGATCTCTCTCTCTTCTTTAAGAACAGGCCACGATGTTATGCCACGAGAAAATGAGTGTGTTAATTACACGATTATTTCGAGAATAAATGATTCAGCAGATAAATATGAGACCATTTTTTTTGTAGAGAATTTCCTAATCTACAAAAAAGATCCGTCCTACTAGAATCACTTATCCGAGGTAATCCCATAAATAACAAGATTAGACGATGACTCACCATCTGAATACAGAACTCAAATCTCATGCCTCATTGATGAAAAAAGAAAAACGTGGGAAAGTGGAAAAATTTGCATTAGAATGATCATCTGTTCAGTCATCGGATTTAGCCCCAACTCTGGCTATAACTTCATCGAGAATCTGTGTGAGCTCTTTATTCTCTTTTGTCTTCTGCTCGACAATCTCATTTAACGAATTGCTCTTCAGTTCCTCTTTCCTCAGGATTGCCCTCAGTTTCACCATTTCAGAGTCATGCTGTTTGCGGATTGCATCGAGATCTTGATTTGCCCTAGAAATAAATATCGAGCATTGAAGCAAATCGAGATATTGATCCACCCACTCAAAACGCCACCACTCCCCTCAAAATAAAAACAAAGATTCCAATCACTCAATTCCCCGCCCATTTCCCCAATTACCCAGAAATGGAAACATGAATCAATAAATTGACCAATCACTTACTTTTCAAGCCGCGCAGCAGCATGAGTCTTGATCTGTTCATATCTATTCTCCAGTGCTTTAATAATTTCCACATTTTCAGCAAGACTCTCCTTCAACGCACTCTCATTATTTTTCAACGTAGTAACGACTATCTTGAGCCTCTCGTACTTGGCATGAACATCATTGAAAGCAGCCTCACTGGCCATCAGATGATCCTTGGTGTCCTGCAGCTCCTCCATGAGAACACTCTTCTCACCATCGAGACTCTTCTTATCCCGTTCCCTCTCAGCCACCAACCGACTTATCGACTTCTCGTACTCATCCACAACCACATTAATCTGATTTTTATTTTTAATTTCCTGAGCTAGTTGCTTCTGGAGTTGACTGACAGTCTCAGCAAACGACTCTCTCTGCTTCTCAGCCTCCTTCCTCTCCCTCTCTCTCTCCACCTTCTCCTTCTGCAGCTGATCCTCTAATTGGAGGACAGTCGACCTGACGAGCTCCAATTCCTTAGCCATCGCTGAGTCAACTACTGGAACAGGTTCAGGTGTCTTTTCTACAACTTCAATCTTCTCCACCTCCTCGTGCTTCTGAATTGCACTGGCAGGCATTGGACTGTAGAACAGCAGCCTGTCAATGGCAGCAATAGCTGGATTCCTTTTAGGAGTTGTCATGTTAGGTAGTGACTCTGAGTCCTGATCCCCATTTCTCTCATCATTGGGAGGACTCGCTGTATTCCCCTGAGGTAACATAGTCACATTCGAAACGAGGGGATCAAATTTTATAAACAGAGACTCCCTCAATCTGTCAACTGTTGATTTAGCTGACGTCTGGGACTCGAAGAAGTCGAAGCTCGATGGATCCTTGAAGAGTTCGTTGGCGTTTGTTGATCCAAGATTGTCGTTGTCCTCTGTGAGCTCGAGGGAGGCATTAATAATCTCGTGAGCAATTGTTTCCGCCTCTAAGCGAAATTTCTCGAAAACTCCTGAGGGCTCCTCAGGGTTTTCACTGACTGATGGGATATCCTCTGATGCGTCGAAGAACCTCTGGTTGTTCTCGCTGAAAGGTGTGGGAGTCTTGTCCGCTTGATCCTGGGACTGGAAATCGTTTGGGGGTGGAACGAAGTCTGAGAGACCTGTACTCTGACGATTAGGGAGAAAATCCAAATAACTCGAAGGAGTTGGAATTGGTGGGAAAGGCCTCGGGTGAGTCTCGGTGCTCTGACGCTGGGGCTTGAATGCCTCGTACTGCTCGGACTCTGGAACGTCTAGGATATCGTCGGTTTCTTGGAGAATAATCGTTCTTTCTAGTTCCTCAGGGTCGGATGTCTCCTCGAGGGGTACATCACCAGTCTTCAGGGACTCTGTGTCTTCTGTAGCTAATTTGTTCGTTTGTTCCAACAATTCTGGAATTATTTCCAGTGGTGATGGGTTTTCCTCTTTTCTTTCCTCTGGAGCGAGAGATAATTCATTCGAATTCTCTACGTCTTTCTGTTTCTCGACGAATGTCGGCTCAGTTATTGACGAGATACAATGACCCGACGTGTCAGGTATGTTTGAAGATACTGAGACTTCTTGTTTCGGCGTTGAGTCAACTGCGGGGGAATCTGATTGTCCAGGTGGCAATTGTGGTGATACACTCCTTTTGAAAGCCTTAACGGGGAATGGCTCTTTGAACTCTCCACTCGATTTCAGAGAGATACTTTGGAGAGATGGTAGGGATGGACAGTCAGTGTCAAAAGTCAAGTCGCCAGCACTGACATTCTGATAAGTCGTGTTGGTCGATGTTTGATTAACCTCAGGATTTTTCAGAGACTCAGGATTCGAAGGCGATGTCTGGAGAAATGATTCAGTCGCTGTTTTGTACTCGGGGGAGTTCACGTGGTCATTTGTAACTGTTATCGTCACGTTAGGACAGTTTACTCCAGGTTCATCTGGTTTTATTGAAGATTTTTCAGGTTGATTCAGTGGTGAGGTACGTCCGGAGAGTACACGTGTACCGTTGTGGTCATCATCGAGGACCTGAGTCGCATCGTTGGGGAGATCAGTTGTTTGGTTGAGAATGGGTTCGTCCGAAGCAGATGTGAATGATGCCTCCGCGAGTGAGTGATCGACGGCGAGGGTGTCCTCCAGACGGATTCCAGCGCACGCTGAGATCAGGTCGTCGAGACCGGAGACCTCGAGATTCGTGTAGGAGGTGTTGGTGCGGCTTGGACTTGGTGGAATCAACGAGGAAACCGTCGATGCTAAACTCTGGAAGCTACTCGCCGAGGAGATGCTGTTGCTGTCGGTGGTGTGGGGTACGTCGGTAAATTCACGGGCAAATTTTACCTTTACCTCGTGCTCCGGGGATTTCTCAGGATCATTGACACTCTAGAACCGAGAGAATGGGATTATTTTTTCGGGTGGTGTGCAAGCGGAATTTTATAACAAAGAGTCATTGAGAGTATGATCGCGTCCTTGAAGATGGAAATACGTAGAAAATTTACCGGTGGCTCTGGGGAATTGGCGGTTGAATTACTCGGTGAATTGCGGTGCAATAATCGATTTATGTATTCCATTATTTCGAAGGGAAAAAATTGACAACTCGAGATAAGAGACGAATATCGATGATTGTTACGCGTGGCAAAACGACGCAGCACTGGTTTATTTCGATCGTGAAAAAAAAATCATCAGCTGACGCGTTAAAACGTCGGTTTGAATTTGTTACATTGCGCAACCACTGTGCAGACTGTGAGCTGGTGGCTAATTATAAAGATTGGGAACTTGAAGAGCAGTTGATCAAAGAAATTCCCGCATTCAGTTGCGTGTCGAATGTGCGGGTGAGTACTACTCACGCGAATCGCTTTTTTTTTCGGTTTATATTTTTTACAAGTGGTTCTGAAGCATTCTCCGATAACAGAATTTATTCCTCGTGGGATTTACTACTGTAATTAGAATAATCGCCGTAAAAATTGCGCGAGAAATGATTTTTTCTGAAAATTATTAAATATTGAGAGTTTCTGGTAAAAAAATTGTGTGAAATAGACACTTCGATTTTCTCGTAAATAAATTCTATTCCAATACAACAAATCGTGGTGAAAATTTTCCAACTAATTGCTAGAGTAAATTCGACTAAAGCCCAGTCGAATAAAAATTGAATAAAAAATTGAGAATAAAAGTAAAGATTTACTGTTGAAGACAAGTTCTTCTCTCAGTACATTATCTTTCGCTCAGTCCCGAATCCTACCTTTCTCATGATGTTCCCCATGGCGTCTGCCACTTCTATCTCTAAACGATCACAACTAAACTTCCCCATATCGTTCGAAACTTATTTTCCAAACTCAACTTGTTTTATATTTATCTCGGAAGCGCATCCGCCTGGAATGGAGCCAATGCACCCTATCTTAAAAATATTCTTTAATACACAGAGTTGACTCTAAAAGGAGAACAAACACGCCTCGCCTAAACACCATAAACTCGAAAGCCAGAAGAACCATCAGGAAACTCTTCAATAACAAATCAAATAAGAACAGCCATAAACAAATCGTCCAAAAGTCAAAGACCTTTCCCAAAAAAAATTTCACCCGACCGACAATAGCTCTTTAAATGATAAATCAAAAGCACCCTTAAATTTTTAACAATAACAAAGTCCAAGATAAAATAACAATTACCAAAAACTCATACCCAGAGTCACACCATTCATCTCATAAAACCCTGCACAGTAACGCTGTACATTTATTTTAATTAACGTGACACAAACTGAATTCCCATTTTGCACCGAAGGCCAGAGAGATCTCATTCTGGACTGTCCACATGCCTGAACCTCTATAAGGAAGCGTCCGTGACAGAGACAAGAGTGACTCATTGCCATCAGTAAAGAAGCCCTGCCCAATTACCGAACAGCCCAGAAGGAGTTAAACTGATGACTCTCGTTTTTTTTTTCATGATTTTTCATGACAACGAGTGGTGATATAAATGAATCAGGCATTAACAATATCGTGACAATTGTCAAGAATGGAGAGTGACTGCCATGGGGAATTGGTTTCTTCAGGGTTTCTAATATTAGAAGAGTCGATCGTTGCTCGCCCACATTTACGAGCACATAAGGATGTAACTGAACACAAGTACAGCTGAGGCCACAGATTGTAACCCAGACGAATGTCTTGGTGCACTCACCTCTTTTTGAAACACTTGGTGATACTGCGGTTAAATCCACAGGATTGAGACCAAATGTTGGAAGGCCTTTGTGAGATATTTTGTTTTGATCAAATTTGGATTTTTTTTTTTTTATTTTGTGAAAGTTATTTAGGCAAGGGGATTCCACTGTGACGGAATCATTGTTCCCGATGGGACACTTGTATTGCCGCAACGCGCACTGTACTATCGGTACACCGCGCACGCTCTCCAAACGGTGGGGTTTTTCTCGTGGACGTGCATGAAGAATTCCAGGGGGGGTATCACCAACTATGGTAGTATATTCTGGTGGAAGGTGGGGAGTTTGAAAGGGAACTCGCAAGAGTGGCGTCATCTGAAGGACGCCTGTTGATGCCCCAGGGTGCAGTGATAAGGGGATATTACCGATACCGACAACGGTTTCGAGGAAATCATATTTTACCTCCCGTCCTCATGTACGGTTGTGCATTTGTACATTTTTTAATTACACCATGAGGAAATCAAATTTTTTTTATTGTTAATTAAAAGTTTTTTTTTGCAGAATGTCAAGTGGATTTTCACGAGACAAAAAAAATTGACAATTCAATACCAATGATTTGTTTTGGTTTTGATCGCATTGCTCAAGGTCAACACCCTCAGGGTGCCGATAACTCGAAGTGCTCAGCATTTCTGCAGCGAAGAGGCAAAAAATAATCCCCGACATGAATGTATTTTTGCTGTGCTCCAGGACGACGATCTCATTTTATTTATAGAGAATAACATATGCGTTAAAGTCTGTCAGAGAACGGATGGAAAGAGTAAAAGTTATACTTGAAGGGTCGAAATACTCGATTAAATGAGTCTGGTAGAAACAGAGATACAAATACGAGTCAAGGGTTATAACTGTCTGAATGCCAGTACCAGAAGAGGGAGAGACACGTGATGACACATTTGGAAACAAAGGTGAATAAAGATAGAGAAAAATAAAATGATAAGTATTAAATTTGGAATAAAAAAATTGAAGGCTCGAGATGATTCAGCTGAATTGAGAGAACAATGTGCTTTTAATATTCCACGAAAATTACATTTCAAGGGGAAACCCAGGACGAAAGACGATATTCCTCCGATGCTCAATATCTTCCTGACAAATTCAGGTGTTTAGATAAATTTTATGTCATTTCAAAAATGGGAAAATATTTTTTATACCACTCTGTATTCTCGAAATTTCACTTTGACAATTTTGAGGTATTCACGACTGAAAGCGGTTTATTCGTCCTACCTCACTCGATTTGTTTGGACACGTAATTACTGATTGGGGTTATCTGCAGATTAATTACTTTTTTTCCTGGTGACATAGTGGGTGGTGAGTTCTGGAGTGATGCTGTAATTTCTCTCAGAATAACTCGGGTTCCTTCTCTGATTCCCACAGGACTTTTGCTCAATCTCGTTGGACTCGACATGCTCAAGAAATTATTCAACTCTCACAGAACACTCAACTACCACTAAAACACTCGGCACTGTCAAAATCCAGATAATATTTATCCCAAACTGTCAAGTCTTCTCTTAACGCGATTGTGTTGACGTGACTAGGCCACAATATTCAGGATGCTTGATTTTCTCCAACGGTTTTCTGAGGTGTTCGACAAGTTGAATGCAAAACAAATGAGCCAATCACAGCCGAGAATTAAGCCGAAACCTCTGCGCAAGTTCAAGTGCAGACTTTCAACTGCACATGCGTTAGACACAGCGCGGGAAGGATTTGAAAAATAGCACCAACTTTTATATTCTCGAATAGAAACAAAAATTATTTAATATTTCTCTTATTATAAAAATACATTTTATATTTCATTTGGCGTAAGAAATTATTCAGGAAAAAAAAATCGAATCTATTTATAGACCTTTTACGACGGTCTATCATTTTCTCTTCGAAACAAAACTTGTGATTCAGTAATTAAAATAAACCTGTAACTTTGAATTAACATTATAACCATAAAAAAAAATATTTTTTTATAAGTTGTTCATGAAATTGAGTATGAAAGGTTCGAGAATATTTTAATCTATCCTAATCTTCATAATACTCAGCGGCTTCGTTCCCAACAAAATTGCATCCAGTGTAGCTCTGATTTTTGACACAGTACATGATGACACTTCTCCAGTAAGGATCTCCCTGCAGCAGCTCAGGATTCCCAATAATAATTAACAAAGCTCGAGCCCTGGTGATAGCCACATTGAGCCTCCTAGGAGATGCCACAAACCCCAGTGCATGTTTAACGTCCTCTCGAAGGCGCTCCCTCCCCGATCTTACAGCCGACAAAATAATAATTTTTCTCTCCTGTCCCTGAAACTCCTCGACACTCCCCACCTTGGGAACGGCGACATCCAGCTCCATCAGCAACTCCCTGATCCTCTTAACTTGTTTTTGATAAGGAGCAATCACCCCGACGTCACTCCCCTCAATTCCACAACCATAAAGTTTCAATAAGTACAAATAAACCTGAGTAGCTTCAGCAGGATTGTACCAGCTCGGGCTGTCATCATCCTGCACGTCATCCCCATAGACTCCATGAAAAACAACAGCAGGAGGTTTACCCACTCTCTCAGGAAGATCTCCCCGCAACGTCTCCAAAAGCTTCGCCTCTTCGCTATCAATTCCGGACAAACTAGCTTCGAGTTCCGAGTCGTAGAATAAATAATTCGGCAACTCCAGGATCTCCGGAAGGCTTCGATAATTGATGACTAGTTTTGTCACTAATCTGGGGTCGTACCCTCTTGCGAATCCATCGAGATCTCTCTGATAAGGAAATTGATGAAGTAGTCTCACGAGAAAAGACTCTGCCAGTCCCAAAAAACACGCGTATCTGCTGTTGACAACAGGCCCTAGCTGCATGGGATCTCCAGCGAGGATGATCTGTCCCTGATGAGCCTCGATTAACGTAAGAGGAACTAGGATCTCCGGCTCTGTCGCTTGTCCAGCCTCGTCCACCAGGATATGGGAGAAATGGCCCCGAGGAAATCCCATCAGATGTAATTGACCCAACGCTATACATGTTCCTATTGTTATCCTGTGCCTTCCAAGAACACTCGTGGTGCAATTCAACTTGGGGCCTTCTCCGTAGTGCCTAGATACACCAACTGAATTCTCAGCGGCTAAATTCCCAGTTGCACAATAGGGTAACAGTCTCTCGGGGATGGAATCGTCCTGGAGACAGTGATTGGCAATCAGTCTGACGAGATCTCCAGGTTTCAATGCTCCAGAGTCCAGGAGACGCTCGGCGATGAGATTCGCCGAGGAGTTGGAGGGCGTGGCGATGAGTAAGCGGCTCTGGGGTAAGGTCGTCAGGATCTGGAGGATTGTTTCGCAAAGGGTGATGGTTTTTCCTGTTCCTGGGGGTCCAAAGATCACGTACGGTAGTGGACGTGCTGTACCCATGAGAATGTTCTTGACTGCGATCTTCTGGTAGACGTTCATGGATTTGTTGTACCAGATGAGTTTTTTTCTTTTTAAAGACGTGTCTGTTGTGAGTTCACGAGGTTTTATCAATTTCTGATGAACTTTTAAGAGCTTAAGAGGAGATATTGGGACTTCCTGGGTAAAATTTTCATGTGGAGTTGCCTCAAGGTCCTCATCGTACGGAGGAGTTGGGGGTAGAATTATTTTATTTATATGATTATGCTCTTCACCTCCACTGGTTTCATCTTCTTCGAAAATAATCTGAGGTTCTTTCTCTTTAACACAAGTGGGAAAGAGAATTTCTCTCGTTAAATTCTCGACAGCTAGGTCTACAGAATTATGGCACTTCGAGATCGATGAATATGAGCTCTTGAACGAGACCTGGCAGTCCTCCCCGTGGTAATTATCATGGAACCTTTGATTGAATTTCAGGAAGACCTCGCAACTGGTTACTTTGTGGATGCACCCTTCATATCGCAGAGTTCCCCTGGAGGAGTCCCACTTGAATGACACGATAGCGCGATCTCCCATCATCAGCGATGGCCTCTTCTCCGACAGCCCAGGAACCTCCAGCACCAGAAATTCATCAGAAGCCCTCAGTATGGCACTCTCCATATCATATCGCTGCATATCAATACTCAAACTGATTTCCTCGAGGTACAAAAGATTGTGAAATCGATTCCTGTAATTATCGATTGTTAATCCCTCGCTAAGACAAGGAATTTCCTCTCCGAGGATGACCTCCGCTTCAGCCTGTGACGTTCTCTCGTTGACGATCGGTAGAATAATATCCCAGAGTCTTCGAGGAACACTGAAAGTTTTCAGTTTCACTGCTCTGAAGTGCGGGGGCCTGATGGGCCTCACCCCGGGAATATAATGTTCCTGATCATAATCATCTCCTCGAACAATCAATTTATTTCCTCTACTTCCTCCGATTATTCTTGAAGACCCTGAGAATATTTTCGCGTTTACTGTTATCTTGATGTTTCTCCCGATCTTAAAACCCTTGAACGAGAAGATGAAGAGCTCCTCGGTGAACCCCACGAATTTTGCCTTCACCCTGAAGAAAAACCGAAGGGATTGGGAAGGATTTATTGTCTGCATCTGATCAATTTGTGGAGACAAAAGAGTCAATTGAGACTGGGATTTCTTGGACATGAAAATTCCCTTATAAAAAACCTGAGGAGATTCTCCGGTGTTTTCTACAAGTACTTCAAAATTTATTTCTTCTTTAATCTCGAGAGATAGATTTAGATCCTCAGTAATTCTCACTCCATTTTTATCCCTCATTAACGTATCACTCTTTTCAAGGTTTTGCGGATGTTCCAGTGAATTATGAGAGACTGGCTTGATCTGGAGAGGAACAACAGAGAGACATCTCCAGGTACACGTCCCCTGGTCGCTCTCGATGCAGTCACAGATGACTTTATCCCCAGCCGAAGGGATGTATCCAGGTTGGCAGGAGACTTTCGAGAAGATGGTGTCTGCCTCGATCCCACCGGTGCCAGTCTTCGCATCGAAATGACTGACGATTCCAATCTTCAGGTTGGATCTCAGTGGCTGGAGCTTCTCGACCTCGAGAACGAGCCCACCAAGATCCGGAGATTCTTCATCGACTTCCACGAAGCACTCAATCCTCACCCAATCCCCCACGTAAGGGACAAACGATGAGTCGATGCTGTCGAGATTGATGGCGATATTCAGAGGGTCCAGGAAGACCAGCCTGCCCTCTCGCTTGATGACTCTGGCGACGATGCATTTCTTCATCAATTGTTTATGGATTGTCGTGGATCCTTGATCCTCGAGGAAGCTGTCCCACGCGTCGTCGTAGACGTTCAGGACACTGCGAACCTTCATCTCATCCTTCGGAGATTTTTGGTACCCCAGGTACTCGACCTTCATCCCCACCTGTGGGTCGGGGATGGCGCAGTTGGCCCGATCGCAGAAGTGAACGTCATCGATCAGCAGAGAATCAGGTGTGATGGAGGTGATGTATCCTTTCTTGTGGAAACATCCGATGGAGGGGATAGAGGAGTTATCCTGGGGAAATGGGGAGTCCGACAGGCCGAAGGTGTCGATTGCCGTAGAGAATTGAGAGATGATGGAGTCCAGGTCTGGGGTGGACTCCGGCGTCGGGAGGAAGAAGGACTTTAGGGCATTCAGGACTGAGAACATGATTCAGGGTTTTTGAAAATCACCTGGAGAATATCGGATAGATTCTCCGAGGAAATTAACGATTTTAGAGGCCACGGTGAATTTTGAACTACTGGAAAGGGTGGAGGTGTGGTGGATGGGCTAGTGAATATTGAAAACATTTGGCGATGGTTTTACACGGTCGAGAGGAGACCTGGGGCTATTTGTAACCGTCAATAGCCTGATATCTCCATTCAGTAGCTTTCAGGTAATCTAGTTCCTTTCGAAGAGAGGATACTCGTTTAAGATGGAGTTCCTTCATCAGCTTCTTCTGCTGTTTTTGTACTTGCAAGTCGACTTTCATGTGATTGAATATTTTTGATATCTGAGTACCACTAGACCCTGATGAGGACAGACCCGAGTCCTGTGACTCACTTCTACCGGAAGTGTTACCTAAGGTTGGTGGAGAGAGCGTTGACGAGTTCATTTCAGTCAGTCATCCTTGAAAATAATTTTTTTTACGCTGTCAACGAGTTTTGTGGAGTTGACAGAACGTTTTGGGGTTGTGAAAACTCACCGGCACTGCTGAGCATTGGAGGATTGTAATTGGTTAACGATTTTTAAGGCTGGATAACGTGGGAGAAGTAATTTTACTATTTTCTCGCGATTTTTGGTCTGGAAATTCTCGTAGATCCTCGAGTTGTCGGTATTTTTGTCGGATAATTCAATTTTTATCAGAGATTATAGGGGAGATGGATAACACCAATGGCAGTGGTTCAACCAGCGAGGATTGACTGAAGCAGAGGCTCCGATCTGGGGGTTTGAGTGACCCCAGCGGCATCGTAGTACTGCACCCCAAGAGAGGGAGGGCGCAACACGCAATGCTGGGGTGTTTTTTTTTATTAACCAAGTTTTTATTGCAATGCTGGGGTGTCCATCAAGTCGACGGGGTGAATTTTATTTTCTGCTGTACGAATGCTTTTTGTTTTTCATTTGTTTAACTGAAATTTAACCGACTGTAGAACGTACGGAAGGGGGAAACCACTTCTTGTGGAATTTCAAATGAAAAAAATTATTCAATGTATTGAATATATACTACTAATGAAATTATAATTTCAAAATTGGCGCGTTGTCGAGTTGGCAGCGTGCTCGCCTGCCACGCGGGCGGCTAGGGTTCGATCCTAGCGCCATTCATTTTTTTTTTTCAAAATAATTTCAATTTATTCTTTTTTAAATGGCTAATCAATCGAAAGATCGTTTAAAAACGGAATTTTTGAAAATCGAGAAGATATTCATTGAAATTGACAAATTTGAAATTTTTTTTAAAAATACCTTTTCAAAATATATACCCCTAATGAATTTATGATTTTATAATAATTCGTTATCCTAGTGGTAACGTGCTTGCCTACCACGCCGACGGCCCGGGTTCGATCCCGCCGTCATTCATTTTTTTTTTTTAAATAATTCCAATTTTTT
>NW_011887844.1:85925-135313 GCF_000806365.1 Fopius arisanus
GGCGTGCCAGTCGAGCACGTTACCACTAGGACAACGTGTTTATTTAAAATTTTAAATTCATTAGTGGTATATATTCAATACATTGAATAATTTTTTCCATTGAAATTTTACAAGATGTGGTTTCCCCCTTCCGTACGTGCTACAGTCGGCTCAATTTCAGTTAAACAAATGAAAAACAAAAAGCATTCGTACAGCAGAAAATAAAATTCACCCCGTCGACTTGATGGACACCCCAGCATTGTGGCGCCCTCCCTCTTTTTGGGTGAAGTACTACAATGCCGGTGGAGGCACTCAACCCTCAGAACTGAGCCTCCACTTTAGTCAATCCTCTTTGGATCCAACGATTCCAACTACTTCCAGCCATGCCTGAAGACGAAATAACAATTCTGCAAGGTGCTAAAACTCAGCTCTCGAAGATAATGGAGAGCTTGAATAAATCCCATCGGGAACATTTGCTCTCCTTCGCAATTCAGGAGTGGATGACAATGAAAATTGGAGTCGATTCCGGTAAATTCTCACATCTGCCTATTCAAACTAGAATCATGCTCACAGAAAATGTATTAAATTTTATTCAATAATAATATTATTAATTTGAGTCGTGTTCTTTTGATGGATAAACAAATTTTCCTCACAGATGACGAATCAAATGACGAGGACGAGCACGTCCTTGACGATCCTGCGGCAAAGCTGAGAAAAATTGTCGAGGAAATCCGTGATAAAATCCCTCTCAATGCCATCCTCCCCTCGGAGAACATACAACTCCCAACAAAAGGACCTGTAGGATTTTTAAATATTGAAATATTTAAATATTCAATAATTTAAATATTTAATATTGCAATATTAAATATCTAATTTCAGAATGATGATTGCGATCCCAAAATTACGGTACACGTCGACGGTTTTCTCTACGAGGACGATGACATCGAGGATCTGGTGAAGGAAGGAAAAATGTCCAGGAATTATTGCAAAGACTGCGGCTCTAAAAACACTAGTCCTCTCAGTAAGAATTCTCATTATTCCCTCTTCTTTTCCCCTTTGTCTGCATTATTCATCTTACATCTTAAAAAATGATAATATAAAAATTTTAATTCGAAATGGATTTTTAATTTGAACTCGTTAATTCCTTTTGCAGTATTTATTTCTCACTCAGCCTCTCGAGACGAGTTGTACCTCATATTCAACACCCTTCTGCCCACCCTGGATGGAAAAATTCTTCTCGATGTTGGCTCACGACTGGGCGCAGTATTATACGGCGTGAGTAAATTGTCTCCTCGATTCTCCCTTCAAATAAATCCCATTCGAAAATTCAATGAGCACAAACGTTTTATTTATTATTATTCCCACCAGGCATACGTTTATTCTGACGCAGAGAAGATAATCGGTGTGGAAATGAACAAGGACTTGTGCGATCTGCAGAACGAGGTCATTCGTAAACACAAGATGGATAAACGAATTGAGATTATTAATAAACGAATAGAAGACACTGGGGATCTGGTGCGAGTGGCTGACGTTGTCGTCCTCAACAATGTCTTTGAGTTTTATTTGTCTGAGGAAGAGCAGACGAGTGTCTGGAAATTCTTGAGGGACAATATCAAAAAAGGGGCCTTCATCGTCTCACGACCTTCAATATCTTCATCTCTATCAAGTTTAAATACTGGAATTGACGTGGACCAGTGGATAAAGCCTGTGGACTCTGAAATTGATCAGCCAGTCAATTATTTCGCAGAGGAAACCGAAAGGGTTGACGATTCAATGAAAATATTCTGCTACAATGTTTTGTAAATATTCCAGAATAAATTTATTATTTTTTCAACATCAAATATTTATCGAGGATGAGTAGAAATAACGGAAGAACATCGCAAATCTATCGAGCGAAAACCTTGAAAAATGCCTTCACCGTATTTTCCTCTCTTCGCCATCTGCCAAAAATCAAATCAAATCAATCACGACTCGTCTATTTCCAAAAGAAGAAAAATCAGAAAATAATCAGGTATTCATATTTAAATTATCATATTCAAAATAATCAATTAGAATATCAAGAAGAACAAATGAAACAAGTGAGTAATCAATGGAGTCAACTCTCGACCCAAAAGATCTAAAAAAAGTCAATCTAAAAACCCGACGATCTCTCAGTATTCTGCAAAAACGCTCCATAAATACTCCAAAGTGAATGAATTTTCCTCAAGTCCAAACCAACAAAAGTGTTTGCCTCTGGGTGGCACGTTAAATCACCTCACGACTGCATAATATTTGTGATCATAGGCCAAACTCAGCTGAGTACAGTCTCAAATGATTACCATTCATCGAAATGATATTCAGTTACCTTTCAAGTGATCTCAAGTGATTATTACTGCGGCCTGGGGGGGATATTGATGAATTTGTTGAGCTAGTCTTCCCTCTCTCAATATTAATACTTGCACCGCAGACGGGTGTCTAAAGTGGTCAAGTTCAAATCTCGAGTTCAGTTGACCGACGTCCGTGATACCGTGATAATCTTGGATAATCTTCGATAATTTTCGATAATTTTTGATAAGTCTATTTGAAAAATACCAGGAATTAATGAGTGATTCGTTCGTTTAAATGATCCGGTGAATTTAATCGCCAGACGAAATTTTTGAGGGATAGATCATCATCAGGTGGATCACTTTATTCTCTCAGGTATTGTTGCATTATTATTTTTACCATTAGTATTCAAATCATAAGGAACTTGTTCATTGATAACGTGTATTATCGCTGTGGTGAGGTGAGTGGGAAAAACAACACGAAAGGACTTCATTGTTCCCATCAGTGCAATTATTCCTACACGATAAATACTAGTCTATCAATGGTGGAAGTTATACATTTATGATAACATTCAATCATACTTATCTGGAACGTTAAAAAATACACCAGTGCTTGAGTGGCCTTGGGGGTGACATTGACCTGTTTCCATTTTAAAACAATGTCCTCAGTTGTCTTCCTTACTGGGTCTACGCGTTTTTTTGGAGAATAGCGAATAAACCAATTGCTTGCATTCCTTCTTCCATTTTTTTTTTTCACTACTAGCTAGTCGAGTGATCGAGTTTTCGAAAGTTGTGGATTATTCGGACGAGTGACCCAGTTAAATCGAAATGAACGCTTCTCCATTGATAAAACAGCGAATGTGACAGAATTAAATTATAATTTAATTAAGAAATCTCAATTCTGAAGTTTATGGAATTTTTTTTTAAATATCCCGGAATTGGAAATTCATGATTATTTTATTTTACCATTGTATATATTTAAAAAATTCATGACCTTTTCACTCCTGTGATATTTGAATAATTTGGGAATAACTTTTCGGCTTAACTTTTACTTGAAATAATTCCTCAGCTTTCTTCCCTTTAAAAATCAGGATTATCCTTAAATCTTCATAGAAACTTCAAGTTTCGGTAATTCTACCCCTCGAATTAAATCCGGTGTAATTCTCCCGCGAATCCATTAATTTTCTCACCCAAGAAAAAATCTACTCCATTTCCTAGACGATTTGAATCTCTCGCGGTAAAAATTCTCTCCACAAATCAATTTTAAAACTCGTAAATTCAACATTTCCCGGATTGTTTTTCATTCACGGAAAAACGTACTTATTTAATTACCAGGAGGTGATAAAGAACAGTAATGTTTCCGGCAACTGAACCGTTGCACAATGGAAAAGATGTATCGGCGATTGCACAATAGCCTTACGAACTTCCTCAATTATTTTAAAACAATAGAATTAAATAAAAAGTAAATGAAGAAGGTAACTAAAGAAAATGGTAAATTACAAAATCAGCGCGTGGATGAGAAACCGATCGGAGCTTGAGCATTCAATTTTTTGAATTTTTCTCCAAAAAAATTCCAAAGAAAAAAAAGCGAGAGACAAAAATTCGAGTATAGAATAGCATGTGGTGCATGCCAGTTGCTTTTGCACGACAGAATGACACGATAGGAGAAATAGTAGTCACGTAATTAATACTTATCTGGCATTGCGGTTTGGTATTGTGAGACACGCGTAATTCATATATTTTTTTTTCTCCGCTCGGTATTTTATTTATTATTGAATTTCTGGGACGATTGACGTTGGGAGCTTCTAACAAATTGTACAAACACTTTTTCCAGTTTGGAGTAGCATGAGAATAGCCTCTTCAGAGTCAAAAAGTACCGCAAGAAGGTAATTTATAACATTCTATTCAAACATCGTTTTTCAGCAATATTTAACGGGCAGATAGCGTTTTATTTAATAAGTTGATGTGTGCCAAGCTTGTTCACAAGGTCTTTGAGTAAAAACGACCTGGAAGAGGTTCAATGCAACCGGTGACACCAACATCAATATTTTTTATTCTAGTATCTTTCAGTGTGGCTATTTTTTCAGAACGATAAACCTTGATAACGTATGAGCACTCTGTACCCTTGTCGTGTGTTTTAGATGCATCTGGAGAGTTTTAATGACAAATCGTTGCATCTGCTGTTGAACAGATTATGTTTCAAGTGCTGGCAAAGATTTATTCAATTTCAAGGTTTTTTAGGGCTTTTTTTTCTGCAGTGAAGGACTGCATTCAGAATTTTCGGTTGTCGATATAATAATATATTACAGATTATGATGAGATCATGAAATGCTGAATTGAAGAATAGAAAATCGAAAATTTCGAGTTATCGCGAGTGGAAATTGCAGAGAATTATGAAAAATCTGAGAGAATATTGGGAAGACGTCTGTTTATCCAGAGTTGTAGGAATAAATCGAGAGCGATTTGATGATGATGACTCATTTAGCGTGGAATACCTCATATGTACCTCCAGCAATAATTAATTAACGATTCCATCTAGGAATACTCGTACTGACCGTAATTAATCCTTGAATCAAGAAATTCTAATTTGCTTTTGACATTTATTGTGATTAACGCAAACAATTGCACACTCCATAATTTTTTACGAATAAATATTTCGACGAAAGTTAATTGTACTGGAGAAAAATCCTTTTTCCCACAGAGAAAAAATTAATTACGACATAAATACGTAATTTTTATTAATTATTTCTGAACGTGCAGTGATTTTTTCTGGAATTAAAAAAATATTGGAATAATTTCAACATTTATTTGGGACCATCGGTTTTTTTTTTCGAAATATTGTAATTCTAAGGCTGTAATGATTATTAATAAATGTGAGAACGCGTCATGCGAGGATCCATTCGAATTGATTTATTTATTTATTGTTGCTGAAGAGTGATACAATAATTTGCGTCTCATGTGTGATCAAGTGATTACTCGATCACATCTGCGTCAACTTTTTCAAAATATTACGATTCTAAAGCTGTAAAAATTATTGATGAACACATCTGGATGCGCACTTCGTTTTATTTATTTACTATTGCCACAAGGAAATACGATCACTTGCATTTCAATTTTATTTGCATTCGTTTATTAGTGGACAGAATAAACAGTAAATTCGAAGGATCCAAGTGCCTGAAATATTTTATATTTCTAATAATCCCATCAATAAATATATCAACTCAAAAAAATACTTCTGACAGTTTCTAATCATTTGAATTATCAATTACAATTCCAGTACTCAATTAATATTAACAGAATGAATAATTGAAGAAATAAATCTTCGAATTGGTGATACGAATGTATCGATTGGAATATAAAGTAAAAGAGAATTTCGTTGTGCTCTGATTTGGGTGGTGAGTGAAAATAAATTTGAGTAATTGGAGCCTTCACTCTGGTCCATTGGGTCACAGCTTTTTTAAGATTTTCCAAAATGTGATGGCTGCAATAATTATAAATAAACCCGCCAACACTGGCGAGTGCCTTTCCTCATGGATATCTCGCGAGGTGCATCCAAACTCCCATCCTACTTATTTAACATTCCGCGAATGCACGAGAGTGCAAGACACCTAGAATAACTGTAATGTTGTTTACATTGTCGAATGCACCTACAAGAACCTTCTAAACAGAATAAATTATTGCACCTGCGTGAAACATGCAAAAAAATTATTAAAACAATTATTTACTCTGAACGCTCAACAAGTGGACATTGAAATTTTACTAGAATTACTGGAATTCCTGGTTTTTTTTTCGCGATTATCGAAATCAATGCTAGATTTTTTAATTATCGATTATTGATTTTTCAAATTTAATGGAATGCGCAATTGATTAATAATTGATTAGACCAGAGGTATCGCTATTTTCTGATTAAATAAAATCGTTCAAGTTTCCCCAATCAATAACTCCCGAGAACACATACCATAATTAGTATTCATGGAAATGAGTCGACGTCAAGGATGACTGTCATCGAAACTTGTATTCGCACATTCTAGGATCGATTTTGCTAATCTTGTCACTCGTCGCTATCGCTCTCACCATTTTCACCTTTTCATCTATAAAATTCAATATCATTTCGGGATTTTAGAAATCAAGACAGTGAAAATTGCTATTTTAATTGACGACTACTGTCCATTAATATCAATAATTCTAGACAAATCAAACCAATCTTTTAAGATAATAATCCTATTAATTCCCTGTTCTTTTTGAGGCTTAAGAAAATTTTTGAAACTCAAAGAGAAATGACTCTTGATTAAACTTGTTACAATTTAACGAGATAATAGGATCCAGCATCGTAAATACCCATGAATAAGTCTACGGATTGATACGTGAAACGTCGGGTCTGGTTACCCAGAGGCACCATCATTCAATCGAAACTTTCTTGTTTCTTCGGTCTCCCTCTGACGCAAATGGTGACGTCAATCGCTAGGTGGCAAGAAGTTACAAGAGTGGCTCCTTCGCGATACGGCTTTTTCGCAAAAGCCACAGGGCATATACCACTTGCAGATAAGATTTGACTGGATGCCCCTAATTTCTCGATAATTCCCATGAGAAAAGAAAATTACTCCCCCAGGATCCAAGGATTCTCTCAGCGACAAATTGAAATTCATGTATCGTCCATCTCTCGCAGTGGAAGTGAGAAAATCGGTCTTGCAATTTCAGGGAAAAAGGGAAAAATTTTTTGCAACTCGACATTTCTGAGAAATTTAATTAATTGATGTTTTTTTAATGGAAAATCTAATAGTTTCCTTTACGATTCGATGAACTTTTGGTTTTTTAGGGATATCTCCGATATTAAGGGAGATATTGAAATTTTTGTTAGCAACTTTTTTGGAGCTCTCGGTGAGATTCTCAAAAAAGTTTATAACAAAAATTTTGATATGTGTTTTAGTTTTGGAGATATCTCTAAGGAATTAGGTGAAGTTACTTTCTCTTACCGGTTTTCTACTGAATTCTAATTTTCAGGTTCACACAACGGCAAAAAGTCAGGAATATAGTAATGTAGGTCATTTTTCTTGCATTGTGAAACCATTGCAACTCTACATAAATTTATTGCTCAATTCTCATGAGCGAATTTAAAATCCGATCGCTCACCGTAAAAATCCTGAATTTTATGGAATTCTCATGATGAATGGAAACGATGAATTGGAAATTTATTTACAATTCATTATGTGCCTTAATTTTTTTTCTTTCCTATTATCTCCACTGGATTTCTCAAAACAAATTTTAAAAACAGTTCCTGAAAACTAACGAAACTAAATTTATTTATCTTATTCAAGCGATTTCTATTTTAAATTTCAAATTTTCTAAAACTCAATTCAGTGTCAACCCATCACGATGCCCAAAATACCCAAGCCAAGCCTTTCCCTCAAAAACTCTCCAGAAGTCCTCGATATAAATTTAAAAATTCCCCCTAAAACGATTTGCAAAATTGATTTCCTCAAAAACATTGAAATCACCAGAACGTGACAGATTAATAAACAATTAAATCCCACAATACACCGGCAACTGCGATTAAAAATCAGCTGACAAATTCCAAATCGAAGAATCCAACGCACATAATCAAAAATCCCGGATTCTCCAAAAATTCTGTTGAATTTTTCTCCCCAAAATTCCCACCCCCATCCACCGAATATTAAAAATACTGAATATTAAAAATTCCCAGTGACATTGTTCGATAAATACTGAATACGCGATTCCCACATTGTGGCAATTTCCTTCCAGGAAGAAGAGAGAGAAAAAAAAAGTGGGAACACGTCAAATGAAAGGAACCGAGTGAAAGAGAGCAAGGAGACGTGCATTAACACAAGCTGACCGAGTTTTACGTACCCATGTATTACATCCCCCACCATCTGGTCATTTACCCAAGCGTCAAGTCTCGAGTCTCAGAGTGTCTCCACGAGTGCCAGACTACACGTCGTCATTGGGTCAAGCCCCAGGGCAAATCCAAAAGGCACCCCCAGGTGGCATTATCAAAATTTACCCAATAATAAAACGTGAACTCAAATGATATCGAATAAAACGAGTGAATCAAGAGGGGATGTGAAGTGAATGGCTTGAAGGTTAGTGAAGTTCATGTGCGCATGGTTGTGTAGGTCCGGGCCAATTTACTGGTTGTGGTGGTTATAAGGGGGTGATTATTATCTTTATTATCCCAACGCTTCTTTACAGGACAGGCAATGGCTGCCATCCGATACAAATTGTTCTCTCAAATTCTCCAGAAAGTGTGATGTCCACCGATATTATCCTGCTGGCATCAGCTATTCCGGACAACTGGCGATATGAAGACAGAATTTTTAGTATTGGATATTTAGACTGGGGGGGATGTCAAGTCGATAGTGTCAGTGATATGAAGGCGAAGGGGACTGTTAAGTGTAAAGACGTTGAGGTGGATTCGATTGAGGCCAATGAGAGCTATGACGAGTTCAATACTGTGATGGTGCCTGTGTCGAGGAGTCTTAGTCGTAGTCCACAGAGTGATGAGGGTATTGAGGCCGATGCTGAGGCTAGGAGAAGTGCTGTTGCCAGATCCTGGAGTATCGATTCTAATGGCGATGAATCTGAGGGCAAGGGAAATATCTGGCAGAAACGACAGGTCAAGCACAGGGTCACCAGATGCTGCAGCTCTGATAGTGCTGTGCTCAGTGATGATGATCAGATTAAGGGTGAGTTTTAAATTATTTATTGTATTATTTTTATTTATTTATTCGACGAATGAAATTGTTTGTGGGGGGTCGTGGCAGTCGTTAACTCGTGGAAATCCATTTTCCGATTCGAAATTGAAAATCTCGAAATCGAACGCAGATATCGGTATTTTTGTTATGATATTTTTTGTAGAGCGAATTGAGGGGCGGGAAAGAGGTCGTCGGAAAAATTTCGCTATCTCTTTTTGTTTTAGAGATATCCGTGATAAACTTGTCGAAGAGATAAGTCGGTTGATATCGGTTTATCATTTCGTGTCTGATATTCTCGTTTGGAAAATCGGGAAATGTCAGCATTTTGTTCTGTTGATTGGAGTCTTCGGATGTGTGGACTTCCCATAAATTTATGTACTTCGTGGGGTATCTGGAATTGAATTGATAGTGAGGATTCATCCTTTCCTGGTCCGACTACTCATCAACTCCCACTGGAATATTTTTGCTTCGACTGCATCATTAACACTTTCATTGATGAATTAAGAGTATGGAGAACTGATCTCAAGTGTTACGCATTTTTTTGCAGTGTATATTACGTAATTGAAGCCGTAAGAAAATAAAGTTGTGGATATAATTCTTTTTTTTTTCGATTTATTGCGAGACATGGGCGATTACGAATTATGGAGGACAGGTGGATTTCGATCGTAACGTGATTTTGTTGTGATTCATTAATTCATTGCTTCGGAATTTTCTGGTATTTTTCACAGGATGGGATAATGCGATCATCGGGGATCGTAGTGAGTGCGACTCCACGGAGGAGAGACCCAGGTACTGGAGGACTCCTAGTGTCGTCGTCAGTGATTATTCGGATTATTCTTATCTCGATGAGAAGTACGACAGGAGCGACTTGGAACTGGAGAAGTTCGAGAACTCTGGGACACCCAGTCAAGCCAGTAGTTGCTCCTGTCTCGATTGCGATGATATCCGAGAATTTCAAGACTTAACTTCACCGATTGACGGTCAATTACTCCAGGTCTGTGGGCAGAGGAGGCATTCCGACTCTTGCTGCACTTGCTTGCCCAGTAGCAGCATCAACACCGGGTAAAATAATATTTTACGATCTCATTAAAAAAAAATAATAGCTCCAGAATCAATTAATTAATTAATCAATTAATCGATAAATTTTCGTTTACTCCATACTCCATTACTCCGTACAAAAATTGATTGATCAATTGACGTTGTAATAAAATTGAAATAAAAAATCGGCATTTCACAAGAAAAATAATTGACAAAATTTTTGCAGAGTTGTCAATGGAAATCCCAGTAGACGAAACTCTTGCATGGCGACACCAAGCCCATACTCATCGAAATCAGAATCCCCGAATCCTGATGACGCCAGAACGAGCGTTGAACTCCTGGAGCTGCCGCCAGTTCGAAAGATATCCGACTGCTCCACGAATTCCAGCCTGAGTGGTGATGACTTCGAGGTCACCGAACTGCAGCCATTAAAGAGCTCACAGGTGAGCAAATGTTTTCCTCAAAAAAAAAAAAAAACTGCTCCGAAAACGAGAGCTCGCACTCTGGTGAACACCAGTTGCCATCTGACGGATAGGTTGTGAACAATTCGCCTTGATTAAGCCGCATCAATTGATCCCATGATAATTACTCTTACTGGTACTGCGGTGGACAGTAATCAGTAAAAATATCTCGTTAAGAACCCGACGTCCCCATTTTTCTTTATTTAACAACTCCACGAAGGAGTTATTACCCTGTTAATTATTTCTCCAGTGGAGGGATTAAAAAAAGGTATGAGCAATTTTTTTGCTGTTGCCCGTGGGCAATCACTCGAACACAATAAATTCAATGAGAGCCTGTATTAAGTAATACACGTGTTAAGATCACTTCTGAGAAATAAAATCAATTTGTCGGTATTTCTATCATCAACTGCAGCTCGGCAATTCGAGTCACGTTCAAAATAGCACGATTACTATCGATTATTTTGATTATTATTTTGAAACGAATGAGTCAATCCGGGGAAAAAATAACATACGCAGTGCCCCAGGGGCTTGCGCTCCAAATTGTCGAGATGAGAGGGTCGGAGAAATTGTTAAAACGGTACATAATTTACCATTTCTCTTTTTTTTTTTCCCTCACGTGAAAGCGCATCGTCACTGGGCGTCAGATACGTTGGCAATACCTAAATTTAGAGTACATTCACGTCAAAGTTTTTGCCATTGCGTTGAGAGAATAGCATAAGAGCGAGATAAAGAGACGATTCAATAGTTTTTGATGAATGGAAATTCCTAGAACGGGCTCCAGCTGACACGATTGTAACAACAATCACCCGAATACAAAAGAGAAAATGATAGTGCAATGATAACAAAGGATTGTAATACGTGTAGTGCATGTGAAAGACGTAAATCTTGAGCAATTATTGGGTAAATGCAACCAATGGGACAAGGTGGTCCCAGGACATTGAGTCCATCGAGTGTTGGTTCAATCTCCCAGTCAAGTCTCGATTGCCACATCGTTGTCCCTACTCCCTGGGTGAAAATTTCCAGTTGAAATCCTCCTCTCACAGACTTATATTCCACACCCACAACCAATTCCCCCATCACCACCACGAGGTTAAAAATGCTTTTGGGATGAGAAGATAAATAAATTGGCCTGTCCAGTCGTGTCCAGGTGGCCACTGCGATAACATCGAGCTAAATCGGCAAATTAACAATATCATTCAACAATACAGCAATCTCTTCTCTGCTGAATCAGTGTTATTGTGAAAGTTATTTGTTAATCATACTGGAGAAGGAAATGGCGTAGGCGGAAGTGCGGATATACCCGCTGAGGATTTACGTCACGAGTGACTGGAATAGTCGCGATTAATTTATCAATTGTCATGGTTTTTGATTATTACTATTGACACGTGGGTCTCTGGACCTCGAGGAGATAAATCTGCTAAAAAAATTTTTTGAAAAATTCGCCGGATACCGCCGAGGCCTCGTGCACGTTTCAATTTAATACTCATTACGTGTATGTAGACACTGGGGAGTAATATCGGAGTGGCAATAGTTGTCGTTGGAACTCGAAACATCGTTTCACTCCTGGGAAAAGCCATTGAGTACCTGTAAACCAGTTACTCATTTGTCCTCTCTCGTAATTATCTATTCTGGACACGAATCACGTCTCACGTCTCCTCGTTCCACTGCAATATCAGAATGAGTAGAGAGTAGTCACGTAGTGAGACGTGTTGATGAGTTGGAAATTATGGAGCCAGTCATATTTCACGGGATGTAAACAACTGGATGTTTACAGAGTACTGGTTATCACCGCCTTTTTTTTTCCTCTTTATTTTATGAATCAAGTGACTACCTTTGGTACTGCTATTGTCCAGGTACTGGATAAGGATTGTCTGATTGTGGAGTCTGATTCACTCCGGCAGGTATTACGTGGGTCGGGGATTATTCAGTCGGTTGGACTTGTTGGATGTATCAGACTTCTCAGTGACTGGGTATTGTAGCTTTTCTCGTAGCAGTTGTAGAGGTTGAAAAATGGATGATAACGAGAAATTGCAAGCCGGATCTGGCCGATGCATGCGCGTCGTTTCCCAGCCAACAACACCAACGTCACCCACTCTGAATCTCATGGAGCAGTTGCTCCTTGCGAAGATGGAGAGACACAGTATCGCTGATAATGATCAGTCTGATATCGCTGGATTGTCGAAAAAAATAGGACTCCTCAGAACTGAGTCCATGGACAGTCAGACAAGTGCAAGCACATTCAGCTCAGCACAATCTGGTGATTCGGTCGGCAATCGATATTGCAAGTGCGATGATTGTCTTCTCGGTATCGTCGATAAGCATCGGCGCCTGGCGCCCCTCACTGGCCGCAAAAAGGTAAATACTCTGAGATTTACTGTAGGTGTTAGGAGGAGATTGTTTTCTTTTTTTTTTTCTTTGTGTGTCAATTGGGCGTGAATTGGGAGGTGGAAACTTTCCACTGGGGCAAATCAGAGATCAAACATGAGGCTGATATACGACCGGTGCAAAAAATTCCATGGACCGACGTGAGGGAATGGTTATTTGTACAGAGAGATTTTTTTTTCTGGTGATTGTACTTCTTGTGATTTAACTGAGGAAGTATGGAGGTGTGTTTGAGGGTTTTTACGTTTCCGTGATAATTCGTCGTGATTTTTTTAATCAATTTTTTTTTAGGCTTAGGTTTTTTTTTTGATCGATGGTTTTTGCATTTTTTAGGCAGTTTAGGTTTAGGCCTTGAACGTGAGTTTATCGATGAAATTAAGTCTTGAGGTATGAGACAGGTAATGCATAAATGATTTCAACCACAAAATATATTTAATGCCTTCTCAAAAATTCGAAGAAGAATTGACTCGTAATTTCGTAGAACAAAATTGAAATTTAAAAATTCGGGTCGAACCTGAAATAATTATTTTTATTTTTTTTCCTGAGAAAAAAATTTCTTAATTTTTCAAAATGATAAATAAAAATAAATAATTTTAAAAAATCCTTTAAATAATCATTAAAAAAAATAATAATGAAAAAATGCGAGGAGTAAATTTGTAAGTGTGGGAATGGCCTCGAGAGCAATTTTTTAATTATAATTATTTCACAGGCTGATTGCTCCCATTGGTCAGATAATGCAGAACGTTTGATTGACGTTGGAAAGTGAGATAAAAAATAGAAACTGGCCTTCACGGGTAGATTGACGTATCCGACAGAATAAGTTTTTCGGTGGTACCAGAGAATTTTCCATTTACGGAATTCACTCAATCCCGCAATTTCTCCTTCGACATTTTTCCCCGTGATTTCTCAATTGCGGATTCAATTAGTCGTGTCCTTTAAGAGTTTATCGTGTATTACCTAACGCCTAACAAACCGTCTGGCTAATTGTCGCTATTCTGGTGCTTCACTGACAGAAAAATTTTGTAAAATATATCCTAAATCCATTTCTTCGCTATAAAGAAAATAGAGAAATAGAAAAATCAATTATTTGATTCGATTATATATTTTTTGTGAATATCGATAAGTAAAAAATATTTTTTTAATCTTAATATAAAAATAAAGAGTTATGAACAAATTATTGTTCCAATTAACAAATTTTTTTTGTGTCAGTGCTTACATTGAGATTCCGATCTTATCGTTTCAAGGAGATTCCCAAGTTTATTATTGCGAATTGACGTTGCAAACAGGCTTTCATCGATCATTAAGAATAATCGGAGGAAACTGAGAGAAAATCCCAGGAGCGAGAACAGCAATTCTGATAATGCCCGGAGGTATAATTACATCGAAAACTCTCGCAATTGCCTTCATTATGATCACACGTTGACTGCAGTATTTTAATGCAGTCCACAGGTGCTCCAAGAAATGCCTCCGTGCACTGCTATCTCTAATTTAATTAAGAGTGAGTGTAAAAAGATTGCGAGTGCAAACTGGTTCCAGGTATCTCCAACGATTCCTGAGTTATCCAAAAAATTTCTGGACTCCTGGAGTTATCGATTCGTTACCAAAATCAATTGATATTGAAAATTTATCGATGATCCTTGATCATTTCCCTCTCGACGATCTTCACATGATGTATTCATCCTAAACGACGACAAAGACATTAAACAATGAGAGGCTATTTGCACAATTGCGATAAAACCTCTGGTGCAGGTGGAATTAAACAATCGTAATCAGTGAATTTCACTCATCACCTTGGTTCCAGCTCTCAACATCAGAGCAAAATAAACGGAAATTACGTGGTGGGGAGCAAGACCTTGTGCCCGCACATCCAATGAATTCTATCGAGTTTCAATCGATCTGAAATTGAAAAAAAAAATACCTAGGTGTGCGCACAGGTATACGATTACCAAGTCGTATTATTTAATGTCACCCAGTGTCTTAACTATTTTTTTCACTCATTTCTTTTATCACTTGTGGCTATTTTTACCTAAAAAACGACAGTCATTATATCCGCGAATGACGTAGAAGACGATTAACCAATATTACGTATTTTGTCGTTATCACTAATCGATTAACTCGACACGGAATAGCGTGAATGGCCTCTTTGTCGTTGAATTAAAATGGAATAATTTCACATGAATTCTGTTCTGAAATAGTAAAATGGGAGGAGTGCATTTTTCGACACCAGTTTTCCGCCGATATTTCGGAATTGATTGGAGATATCGATATTTTCATTGATACCTTTTTTGCAGCTCTCATCTTCTTCTAAAAAAAATGTACCTACAAAAAAATCGGTATGTCCTTTTAATTCCGAGATATCCGCGAACAACTGGTGTCGAAAAAATAGGAATTTTTGAAAAATTCCGGATGGATAGAAATTTCAAGTGGAAATTGGTTTGGGGTTGAAAATACTACTGGTTGGTTTAATAAAATGCTTATGTACTTGGAGTGATCTACATGGCATGGGTTAATTAGGCAGTTACGCTTGCACTCGAATGACGCATGTACATTGCCGGGGCCTGCGGCTAAATCCACAGTAAACTGCGTGCTTAACTCGTCTGGAAAATGCCGGATTTGCGTGGCTAATCGAGTGAAAAATATGTCCAAATACAGTAATTAAAAACAGGCGTCTTGTTGAGTCAATAATTAAACAGGCACTGCGCGTAATCCGGTTTATACCCGATCGGATAGACGTACGTTGGAAAGAGAATAAATTCAACAATTCGGTTATCGAGATAACACCGGTTTCAATTTTTTCCACTCAAATATACGATACCGGATTTTTTTTTTCATTCGATTCAATTGATATATACATTTTTTTTTCTTATTCTAGACAAGTGATTATTTTATTGAAATAAAAATTTTTAGATTACAAATTTAATGAACATAAAAATTTCATTATGCGCGAAAAAGGGACAAACAATTTTCGATTCTGTTTAAAATTATGAGAGAAAAAAATTGATCGATTTGTCTATCGACTCATGACATCGAAGGCAACGTGTTTCGTAAGTTCATTAGAATAATGACTCCTGACGTGAATCATTCTTCCCACAATTTCACGAGTAAACTGGACTCAGAAATAAAAAAGACTCTCATAATTTCTGGAGAACTCATAAAACCCTAAATTTGCCGAATCAATTAAACGCTCATCAGACTCACATTTCTCAAAACTCCACGACAGGAATAAATTCCGTGATTAATCTATTGAGTTATTACCCCACAAAAAAAAATCTCATTCCAATTATTCCGGAGTAAAACCGCTGGACATGAATGACTTCCAAAATTTCCAAATTCCCCGAGCAATAAATCTCGAAGTGGTCCCTCATAAATTTCAAACAAACCAATTAAACCCCGAAATCACTTTAACGAACCAGCGATTCTCCAGACCAATCGATCATGATCGCCGCCGAAAAAACTTGGTCAACTCATTGCGTTAATTTAAAACTGATGATCCTTGCGCAATATTTACCACTGACGTCTGCGTCATATTATACCCAAAACAATGACTGCTCCCAATTCAGTCATAAAAAAAAATCAACCCGAGAAGAATTCCCGGAGTTCCACAAATTCCAGGAATTCCAGGTGATCTCCAACGCAACACGAAATTCCCAGGTGATAAAGAACTGGATATCAATGACGTATCAAGTGGAAATTCATGGAACGGAAGGAGTGATTCCCTGATAGTCAAGATGACTTGCGAATCGTCATCAACCAGCTGTTTTCCCAGTGAATCGTGGATTATACCAAGGAGATACTCCCTTTATACTGTCTCACTCTTATCTGCGTCATCGTGAGTTAACGGGGAATGACACGGAGTATATGACAACGTGTACGCATTAGCTCGGCTGGTAGTTGGAAGTTCATCATCGCTGGGTGGAAAGTCCTTTTTAGCGTGTGTATGTGGAGTTTCTTAGTTTTAAATCCATTGACTCTGGTATTGATGTATTAGTGTGATTCTCCGGTTTTACGTAATCCACGGCATCACGCGAAGTTGACTGTGTTTCGTTCCTTATAACGGACGTACCATCGGGGCAATACAGGCAGTGTCGGATTATCGGAGGCAAGACAGGTCGAAGAAAACCTGCACAGACCACTTTTATTTTTTATTCATTTTATTCACTTCATCTTTATTCTTGTCACTCCTGATATCAGTTATCAGACTAGTCCACAATTGTCTTCATGGACACAGGAATAATGACTCGTTTGTGATTGTCAGTGGAGATTGCGCGCGAATTTTCCACGAGGATGTTGATGACCTCCACTGGGATTTAATAAAATAAGTGCTGTTCATGAAGAGGATGATTCCAACGATCGTGTGCACCAAACCGAGTTTCAGTGATTGTGGCAGTCATCATGAGGATGATAGTGCTGGTGATAAGAGAATGGTAACTAAACAGAGGAGAATTTCCAGGCCCAGGGTAAGGAGGAACTCCAGGAGGCTCTCGGTTCCTGTCGACAGGGAGAGAAACTCCTCGTCCTCTAGAAGCCCCTCACCCAATCCTCGATGTAGAATCGAAAAGATTCAGGATGTGGAAATCGTTCGGATCGAGCCGGAATTTATTGATCGGTCGGTGGTGAATTCTCGTGATTGCGACAAGTGCTCTGGGTACAGGCAGTATGCACAGCTTCTCGATGTACCTCATGTTTTTTCAACGTCTCTCGAATGGGGTGAACCCAGTGGAGATGATCTTAGCTCTGAATGGGAGTCCGATCAGTCCGATGGAAAATCCAAATCCGTCGCTAGTGATAATTGTTTGCCAAAGGTAAATCGGGCGATGTGCGGATTTTTTTTTTCACGTGTTTTATGCCTCATGATTCTTTTCAGATTGAATTTCTTTTTTAATATTCATTTTTTTTAGTTCAGTGCAATTGAGGATCTAATGTTTTCGATTTTTCATTATTTGTTGTAGAGTTCTGGATGGAGAAAACTGAGGAACATTGTTCAGTGGACTCCATTCTTCCAGATTTATAAAAAACATCGGTATCCGTGGGTAAGAAATTATATTACATTTATTTATTTATTATTCAGACATTCGTTATTTCCTTATTGCCCACGCCGAGAGTTTCCGTGCTCTAATTCCTAATTTTATTATCTTGTTATGACATAATATGTAATATATTTTGTTATATAATATAATCGTATTTAAAAATCACAAAAAATTGCAATATGACCAATTTTTCATGGTCTTTCAAATATATTTTTTCATATAATCTCTATTTAGTGAAAATTCAGTTATGGCCGGGATGACGCAAAGATTCCACGAGAGCTGAAAAATATACGGTTTTAGCAATTCAATTCGTTTTTTCCCGCGTGCATCACATCACCTTGTTTACAGCTGATAAAATAATCAATAAAAGCTGTAAATTAATTTCCCCTCTAACTCGCCGAGTCAATTTTCAATGGCAATTTTTTTAAAATGAATTAAAAGTGAATTGGATAATTTTTTTCTGCTCACAACGTAATTCTCCATTTTTGTTGACTGTGGAATTTCGATTTTTTGTCATTCGACAGGTTCAGCTAGCTGGTCACCAGGGTAATTTCCGTGCAGGTCCAACACCAGGGACAATCCTGAAGAAGCTCTGCCCCCAGGAGGAGGCGTGTTTTCGCCTCCTGATGCACGACGTCCTGCGTCCGTACGTTCCAGAGTTCAAAGGAGTCCTGGACGTACGGGAATCCGAAGAGGAACGTCAGAATCATAACTCAGAGGCCCCAACGAAAGACCACACAGAGGATTCCAATCAGAGTCCCATCGTGGCGTCTTACCTCCAGCTGCAGGACCTCCTGGGGGACTTCGACGAGCCCTGCGTGATGGACTGCAAAGTCGGAGTGCGAACCTACCTCGAGTCAGAACTGGCAAAAGCTAAAGAGCGCCCAAAACTACGAAAGGACATGTACGAGAAGATGATCCAGGTAGATCCACTGGCGCCGAGCCCCGAGGAACGTCGACTCCAGGGTGTGACAAAACCCCGGTACATGGTGTGGCGTGAGACAATATCCAGTACAGCAACTCTGGGCTTCAGAGTGGAGGGCATCAAGTTGAGCCACGGTGGCTCCTCCAAAGACTTCAAAACCACTAGAACACGAGAGCAAGTGACTGATGCATTGAAAAAATTCGTCGAGGATTATCCACATGCTGTACCCAAGTATCTTCAAAGGCTCAAGGCCATTAGAGCAACCCTCAAGGCATCGCCATTCTTTGCGAGTCACGAGGTCGTTGGATCGAGTCTTCTTTTTGTTCATGATGCTAAAAATGCCGGTGTCTGGATGATTGATTTTGCCAAGACACTTCCACTACCCCAGCATCTCCATAAAATAAGGCATGACACTGAGTGGGAAGTTGGTAATCACGAGGATGGGTATCTCATTGGTGTTAACAATATCATTGATATCTTTGAGGACATTAGAAACTCAGAACCGTGATCATTGGGTGAATTTTGTACAATTGGTGGCACGAGGCTGTGACGTGCTGTGTAAATGAGTGTAAATAGAATGAATGATTGAAGAGTGAGGGGAATTCTTTAGTGAAGTGGAAAATTCAATGGCTCTGGTGAATTGAGGGCTTTTAACTGATAACTGTGAATAATGTATTTTAGCAAAATTGTGAGGGAGATTAATCTAACTGTTTTAATCGAAAATAACTTTGTATCCAGCCAATTGAATCATTCAACAGGAGATTGGAAGAAAAGGCGAGGATAAAGCGAATTTTATATTTCTTTTGAATATCGATCGATCTCAAAAAAATCAATAGGTATTGATTCTACGAGGAAATGGGAGAAAACCTTTTTTGGAGGGAATTTAATTCGCTATAAAAAATTTATCTGGTGCTTTCCACTCGGATCAATACTTTTTGGTAATTGAGAGGTTTTAATCACTGAACGAAGTTTTCAGGATAAAATGTATTTGACGAATAATTTGTTTTACCGCTCCACTATTGAATTCCATGGACGTAAACTCGTTAGTTCGATAGAATTTTCAATTTTTTCATTTGTCGGATGATTGTCGAGGAGACTAGCAATGAGCTGTACCCTCACTTCGCCCACAAATAGTCCAAGTTGAGAGTACGTAAACTCTGTAGTTCGATAGATGGACTCCAAGCCCCTCCCCATCCCGGAGGATCCTAGAGATTCTGATGTACTTTGCGAATCGACTTAGTCTAATTAACTTTTTTTAAAAAAAAAACAACAAACCAAAGACGCGGTAGCTGTACCTATTACTGGATGTCAGTCACTTAGATTATTGTACATAAAACCCTGATTCTTCCACCCTTCGATATTGCAAAATTTATTAAAATTAGCTTTTGTATAAACTGTATTTGTACGATTGAAAAAATCATTGGTATTTGAAAAATCACAAGAAAGCATTCAACTTGAGTTATTTCACCATCTCTTTTAGCTCATCAATTTTTATTAATTTAATTTAACTACTTATACGTAAGACTTTTATTTATATTTTTTGAAATAACATTGCGAAAATCGTCTCCTGATACGAGCGATTATTTTGTATTCACAAAGCGTATTCACACGTTTGTAAATAAATTGTCATTTATCATATTTAAGAACAAAAAAAAAAAGAAATTTATTCCACTTGATTTCACACTATCGATTTAAAAATCGTTCTTTCGACACTTCACTGAGTGTTCACACCTTAAAAATCACTGCCCCCCCTCCCCCTTTCATCGATTAATAAAAGCCCCAAGAATAGAATTAATGGATTCAGGGGGTATTGAAGGTATTTCTCGGTGATTGCCCCTGGAGATTCTGTTGTTGGGTATTCGTTGCTTGTGTCGCTGCGATTGTCGTAGGTGCTATCACCCTGGCGTAGACAGCAGCCCCTGTTTTAAGTCCTGCAGGTGTTGGAATCACCTTGAGACCGTGGAGTGTCTTGATGTTGAGCAATTGACTTGGTAAAATAATCGGCTGTTGTCCCTGCTGTTGGCCAGCTCCCTGTTTACCCAGGACCATTCCCCCAGTACTGCTGATACCCACACCAACACTCTTGTTCCCACTGGCTAGAACTATCGGCTTTCCAGCCAACTGGGCTGTCACCATTCGCACAGTCTGACCTCCAGCTGTTCCAGCCTGCTGTGTACTCGCGATTATCTTTGATTGACCTGGAGACGCCTGCGCCTGGGAAACCACCTGTGCAGCAGGACAAAAATATTATAAATTATTTCAAAAGTTTTTCTATTATTAAATTTGCCGATTAAAATGTTCGAGGAATAAGGAAAACGTGAACATCCTTTATGATTTTTCCTTTAAAATTATTCTCTCAACGTTATTTTGCAGTATCAAAATACCGCGAAAAAAAAAAGAAAAAAATAATTTTTGCGAAGGTTTTATCCCACAATAACTCATCGAGATAATTAATTTCTCCTTTTTCAGCAAAGTGAGGAACTTATCTTTCACCAAATATTGTCGTATGATTCAATTCCATATTTATATTTTTCTTATTCCCCCGAACAACGTCGTATTTTTCCCACTGACGCAAATCCTTGACGTCAATATCGATTCGACCCACCTGATACTGCGTCTGGATCACTTGTTTACCCTGTCGATTGACTTGTCCCGTGGCAGTGGTGGTGGCAGCGAGTTTCAACCCCTTCTGGGCGAGAAGACTCTCGACAGATATAAGTTGTCCCCCACCAGTGCCAGTCAGAACTTTGGCAAGAATTTTCTGCTGCTGGTTCTGCTGCTGATGAGGAGACTGTTGAATCTGTACAGCAATAGGTTTTCCCCCAATCTGAGCAATAATTCTCTGCATCCCAGGAGTTGAAATGGTCTGGGGCTGTGGCTGATGATGCTGACTGGCAGTTGGTTGTTTGATCTGCTGGACGTGTTGAATATGCGGAGTGTGACTGGTTCCAGCTGCTGACTGTTTAATAAATATTGTCTGACCTTGAAGCCCATGACCAGTCAGCAGTGACTTGATCTGCCCAGAGCTCACCAATTTGATCTGAGAGGCTAATAGGGTCTTCCCAGGTAAAACATGTTGAGCCTGTGGCTGATTAACCTGCCCAGGTGATTGTTTAACACTCGAGGCCTGCAGAATACTCTTTCCCTGATTACTAATCACTGCTTGTTGAGTTTGGCCTTGAATTTTAGCTGTGGGGAATATCGTGGCTACACTCGTTGGTGTCAGGGTACTACCCGATGTCGCCACAGGCTGTGCTGAGTGGAGCACAGAGTGCCCAGACAGTCTGATTGTCTGTAATCCAGCTGACGTCGATACCTGTATCTGATGATGAGGAAAATGCTGATTCGACTGCAATAAACTCTGGGCTGGATTCGTTTTGACAACAGTCACTGGCTTTCCTCCAATGTTCGTTCCCACTTTTTTCAGAGGTCCCAGTGAAGGCCCCACAGCAGTCACAGGCTTCATCTCAACAGGAATAACACTCTCCCGTTCAACCGGAGGCAATGGAGTTGACAATATCGGCGAGGGTAGACTGGGTGTCACCACAGGAACACTGGGAGCTGTTGTGATGACTGGAGGGGGCACTGGAATAACCGTGGACACTGGGATGGTCTCAGTCGATACAGACTGATCCACAACAGTCTTCTCCTCGACCCTCTGCTCCTTTCTGATGATCGCCTGGGTCTGCACTGTCGATTTTCTCTCCTTCTTGGGAGTCGTCTCTCTAACACACGACGGCGACTGCTCCTTTCCATTAACCAATTTTGGACTCGACTGCGTCGACTTATTCCTCGACGATCCACCAGAATTTTTCTTTGTTTTAACAACCCCCTGGAGCTGCTGGTGGAACATCTCGAATTCTGATTCTGATCTTGCCCGATGGAGGTACAGCCACTCTTTTCTCTTTGGATAATACCTCACACATGGATCAGTCTCGTAATGCAAACGATCGAGAGCCCCAGAGACGACGGAATTCAGGTAATTGTCCTTGTCATTACCCACTTGATCGCTCTGATCCTTGATGTACTGGGAATCCTTTAACAACATACAGATATCTGCTCTGGTTCCCTCTCCATTGGGCAGCCTGGCAGTGGCATCTCGCACGAGTGCCAGAATAGTGACGAAATTAGGACGATCAGGAACGAGAAGAGAGTGCCCCCTGGCCTTAGTGAGACCAGCCCCAGGATTGTGCTGATAAATCCCTTTGACAGGCCCCACCACAGAGGCATAACCATGCATTCTGTACGTAAAGGCCTTGTGAGGAGCTGCATAACGCAATCTCTCCTGCCTCCTGAATTCCTCCCTCTCCTCAGGGCTCGACAGTCTGACCTTCCAGTCAGTGGGGCAAAGCGCCTTCGGGGGCTCGCTCTCCATCATCGCAGTGAGTGCAGCCCCATCGGCTGATATCGATTCAACGACCGGACTCGATGTTTGAACTGGAATTCCATTAGCACTCGAGACTGATTGAACCGAGGTAGATTTCACCGGGACAACTGCTGGAGGAGGAGGACAGGGCACCACATGAGGGCCCAATGACTCTTTGTACAGGAGGAATTTTGTGCAGATTGTGCTTAACCTGGAGTCCGAGTCCCTGCCAGCTCCAATCCACGCGTATACACCTCTTCCCTTATTCTCAAGATAGGGTACAAACTCGTGGTCACGTTCCTGATCGAGTTCTTGGGAGTAAGTTAGCTCTCCAGCGAGGAAACCGAGGGCTGAGGGCACCAGATTACCCCAGGACGACGCCAATGAGTACCAGTCGTTCAATGGGGATATTGGATTGCTCTGCCAGAGTGCGACAGCCTCCTTCATCTCTGGAATACTCATCCTGTACTCTCCCTTCGACATGAAAGCATCACGCAGGAGAGAGAAGAAACATGTGTGGGTCTCCTGCATCAGGTCACCACTTCCATTCATCGTGATATCCTCAGGCTCCAGGGAGACTTCTCTCTCGGTTATCGATATTGAGTGATCGTTGTCGCATTTTACATCCTCCAGGATTCCCATGCCATCGTCCAATTGAATGGGAATCTGCAGCATATCGATATTCTCGAGGTCCAGCTCCTTCTTCTCGGATAAATCCTCGCTCATTTCACTCTCCACTCGGTGCTCCTCGGGGAGGATGAAGTCTGGCTTCTCCTCGGGCTCGATAAACTCCTCGATTTCTTTCTTTACCTCGAGGGGAAGAATAACGGGAAGGGGCTTTGAGGGCTTTGGTATTGGGGGATTGGACTTCTTTTTCGTGACGAGGGGAATTTCGTAGGTATCTGTGGGCTCGGGTTTTACTGATATGAAATTCTGGAGATCTAGGTCTTGTCTGAGGGGATTTCGGAAGTTATCGTCTAGGTGTTCACCGTCGAATTCTGTCTTGATTGGTGGGAGTTTCATGGGCATTGATTGGAGAGAGGGAACAGGGGGGAGGGGAGGTATGGGAGGAGGGGGTTCGAGTTTTATTCTCTTCTTCGAGGTGGTTTTGACGGTGTTACCACTCAGTTTATGTTTCTGGCCGATTTGGGCTCGTTGGGTCAAGTCAGCCAGAGCTATTCCTTGGGTATTTAATTCTGGATGAATATCTCCTCGAGATCTTCGTTTCTTGTGAGTGATGAGCATTGCTTTGTAACTATCCTCAGTGATTTCACGGGGGATAAACGAGGGATTTGCCAGACACTCGGTCCTCTGGAGGGTCGAGAAGACTGGTCTTATGTCCTCGTCCTCGAATAGTTGACTCGTTCGCAATTGCGAGGACTGAGGGCCCATTTGTACTTTTCTCTTTCTTTTAGTCTTGGAGGGGGGCTGGTACTGCGGATAATTCTCTTCGTTCTCTGAAGTTGTGTCTGCAAGCCTCACCGTACCCAGATCATTTCTCAAAGAATTCAGCTCCTCTAGATAACGCGACTGTGTCCTCTCCTCGATTATCGAGGGCTTTGGCTTGCGCCAGTGAAGTTTTGAGGTCGTTTGTGTCGATTGACTGAAGCCCTGTTTATACGCCGTTAATAGGAGACTCTGTCTGGACTTCAAGAGCTGCTCGGCCAGCTCGTACGTTCGCTTTCTCTCGTCAAAGAGGAGCCTTCTTTGTTGCGCCTTACGCACCAATCGACGCATCCTACGAATATCCGGGCGATAGTGGCCAGAAGACAGATGCGTTGTGAATGTGTCGAGTGGAGAAACTCCAAACCTTTGGTTCTCTCTTTGGAAAAGCAATTGTAATGATTTTTCCTGTTCGCCAGCAGCATCACAGTCTTTGGGAAATAATGGCAATAATTGTGACAGCGATAGCCTCTGATCATCTGTCAAACAATCCTGCCACAAGCTGGGATTGAGCATCTCCTGGAGAATCGAGGGATGCTCGCACAAATCCTGAGGTAGTTTCACTTTGACACCAGCAGCAACACATGTTTCCCATCTGACTTCATCGACGGATTCACGTTGATCAGGCAGTTGAGAATTATCATTATCACCATCATCGTCGGAGGAATGTGTCTCAGAGCCACTGTCCTCATCTCCACTGTCATCAGCACTGTCTGAGCTAGAACTACCACCACTGGAGCTACTGGTGCTGCTCTCAGTTCTCGATCCATGCATGGACTCATCATCCTCCTCTTCCTCGGCTCCAGACTCCCCTCCAGCAGAACACTCGTCAATCTGCACGAATGATCAATCAACTGAGATAAACAATCATCACAGCATAGAGCAGATTACGTAATAGGAGAAATGGATATGAATAATATTCGTAAAATATTTCCAACTAGTGTGTACACGAGTGAATGAGGTTAAGACAACGAAAATACATCTTTCATCGCGAAAACAACTCACCTCCATCATTTCTAGTTTATTGTCTCGTGATTGTTCAATCAAATAATTATCCCGTCGATATCCAGAGCCTCTTCTCGTGCAGCGATAAATCTCCGACACTTTGTTACAGAAATAAATAAAAATCGAGGATACACTCAGACTGTCAAAGGCATTTCCACGAGTTGACGTGGGATCATTGAAAGGATGTAAACACAACTGTTGACTGTTAATTGCACGGTAATGTACATTAATTGTTTTTATTCCAATATTATCTATTGATCGTGTATTATTAGGTAATCTCGCTGTTGGACGATCGACCTGTCACAGCCAGAATACTCCTACTCCACTGTGAATTCTTCGTCATGGCGCGGAGTACGGAAATTCCAAAAGCGAAAACTGTACGGTGCGTGTTTGTTGTATCAAAGTGAACACGAAGTGCAGACAGATGCGCATTCGCAGTGGCAAAATAATTACGGTGGGGGGGTTTTCATCACTAAGTCCATCTGGTGGAAAGACTTCCTTGGGGAATATTCAGTCACGTAAGATTACACCTTTGCCTTTTTTGGCGGGAAAATTTTCAAGCTTTAGACTATGGACTTTGAAGAATTAAAAAAAAAAAAAATTTCGTACCGGTGGTGAAAGGTCTGAATTAAAAATTAAAAAATTCGGGTTGATCACATTCCGGTCTTCAAATCGATATGTGAATGGGTATATATTTCCATTTATATAATTACAGTTGTTTTCGATATTAAATAGTGATTTTTTTTTTAATTGAAAAGTTTTTATTCAGTACTTCCAGTGGAACATTTGAAATTAAGTCAATGTAGATTTAGATGCAGTAATACTTTTTCATTTGTAGGTTTTCCTATGGAATCCTTCAGAGATTAGGTCGACACCTAATCCCTTTCCTTACTTTATCTTTTTTTTGCAAAATATATTTATCTTTAATTCCTTGAGAACACACAGAGAACGAGTTATTGAATTTTAAGATTAATTGTTGTTCTTGATATTGATCCTTTATAGAAGAGGAAATTGATTTTTTAGAAAAACCATTAACTGTATTTATTTTTCAATGAGTCTGCACACGAATTTCAATTCGTGATTATTTTCAAGTCGTGACTCAAGTCTCAATTTTTTTCCACGAATGCAAGCAATTTTTTCTTCAAAAAATATTCACAAAAATAAATCCCAACCCATCTCTTCTTCTCAACAAACGAAATGGAATAGAAAATACGTCTCTTTTCGAATAAATAAGATGAATGCAAGTGACGAAGACTCAACGTTTGCCTGGCCTTGACCTACCAGCTGGACGATAGCGATTAGATTTTCTACACTTAAAGATGATCATCTTCGTCGGTGTACGTAGATGTATCTGGATTTGATGACGGGATCCACAGCATTGAACGTTGATTATCTGAAAATGATCCAGCGTCGTTCGTATCTTCAACATCGTTATCACTATTAAGGGTGAAGTGGCCCCTTAGCATTAATGATCGCATTTGTTCTAAAACCTGATGTAAAGAGTCCTGTCTCTGTTCCGTTCTGTCAGTCAAGGGTGTTGCATCGCCACTCGCATTTCCCGCTGGTGTCTGAGGTGTATTGCTGGGTGGTACAGGTGTATTCGTTCCATCTCCTGTACCTGTTTGAAATATTTACAAATATTTTCAGAAGATTCGTTTCGGTTTTGCCCCATTATCTCCGAGAGTAATAAAAATATAATAATCAATTGAATTACCCATCGTATCACTTGCTGGACTTGCTGGTCTCTCTGCACCTCTGATCTCCCTGATAACAGGCTCATCTTCTCGATTCAACCTCAACCCGGCGACACCTTTTTTTGGAACGTTATGCAGATCTCGTTTTATTCGTCGGTGTCTCGATGGATCATTTCTCCGAAGCTGCAGCATTGAGCCGAAATCTGCGATGTAGAGGAAACCAGCTATCAGGAGCTCACAGGTCCTCTTTCCTTGTTTATAAGCTGTCTCCAGTTCTAGGCTTGTTCTGGGGTCGTACTGCCACCAGCCTGCAACATCAGAATATTTTTTATGTGCAGACTACTCTACGGGAGAATTCTCAAATTTTTTTTCTCTCAAAAATCTCGTTTTCGAAGTGAAATTGAGAAAATTATCGAATTGGATGAATTAAGGATAATAAATAGTCAAGTGTTTTATTCAAATGAATTTGCTTTCATTTATTAAAAAATATATTCGCTTGCTTGAGGTAGCAATTGTAAAAAAAATATTGTCCATTTAAAAATAGCAAATCCTTTGGATTCAATAATTTCGTAACATTCGTATTTGTGGTTATTTCGATGTTTTTCATTCATAAATTCGAATGTGGTGGGAATTTAGTGTCAATAATTTCCAATCAACGGACTCCAGCGACTCCCTTGCATGGAAAAGAAATTCGATCTCTTTTTATTCTACGTTTTCTCTTCGGTTGAGTTTTTTTGTACTGGCATAAATTTTTGAAATCAATAACGTAGAGTGCACCACAGATTAATAGTTCACACGCGGTTTCACCGAGATTTCGAATTGTGTCGAGGTCACCGCTCGTCCTTGGATCAAATCTCCACCAGCCTGGGAAAATTTATAGTTCAAACATTCAAAAATTCTCTTCAATAGCTAAAATAAGCAGAAGACGTTCAATTAATAATTTGATAAATATTTCCGAAACTGATGAGATGAGTTAAAAATTTTCAATAACTCTGGGCTCTTCACAGAATTTATTTTAGAAAGGGGAAAATGTCACTCGCAATGAAAGGTCCACATTTTTTCCCATGGAATAAATTCCAGTGTCCTTGAATAAAGAAATTTATTTACCATTTCGTCCTTCATAGAACCATTGATATTCCTCATCAGTGCCTGGTACTTTGGACTCTTCAACCTCCACCAGCTGCGGTCTCTCGACAAAATCAGCTGGAATTTCTTGTCTGCACATCGGACACTTTTTGCTCTGATTAGCTACCCCTTTGACACAGAGATAGCAAAAAATGTGGGTACACGGTAATTTTGCTGGATGAATGCAAGGTTGGAGGCACACAGCGCATTCCAAGGACGTCGAAGTTCCTGTTATCAAAAGCATATATACAGAGAAATAATTTATTACCTCCCTGAATGAAGTCATTCATCTAAATCCATTCGAACCGCCGATAGAAATATCTAGAAAAAAGCAGGCCACGAAAATGGAACGAAATAAATCGATGACCTCATCTGAAAGGGCCATCTCGAGATTTTACAAATGCCAAAAAACCTAGAAATGCATTCAATATTTCGTCAATGTCTTTAGACATTAAATGACACCGCGGGAAACCCAAAAAAAATAATTCCTTTTCTACGTCTAATTTTTATGAATAAATAGTAAAAAGATTTACCTTGTTTCTCCTCTTTTATTGTCTCCTCGGTTAGGTCAACGGTTTCCACAGCTGCTTGTGCCATTTTTTTAAGGTGTCGAAGGTTCTAATGAATTATTTCACGTGCAGACACCGAGATAAAATGCCAGGATTCAATGGTTTTTGATTCTCCCAGAAGATATGGAAGTAAACATAAACATAACAGGCACATACATGTTTATCACTAGCCTTGAACAGCCATCTTGGATTTTGCTGCAGAGGCTCTCAAATTCCGCGGCGATGGAGTGGGTCAACCGGAAGTGGCGGGTACCGGAAGTATTAGCGATTTTTTTGAAAAAACGAAATTTCACCAGGAAATATAATAAACAAACGCAGTGAACCGGAATAAAAAAAAAAATTGTTAACAGTTCCAAAAAATCTTTTTAATTTCACAGATGCAGTTTCTTTTTTTTTTAAACAAATACAATATCGTAATTCGTAATTAATCAGCATTATTTTGCGGTCAATCCATTATGGAAATTGGAGATTGCATATTGCCTTGTGATTAAATGCACTTACGCCAGCATTACTTCCTGCATTACGCGATTATTTCATCAGTAGAACTTTCCCGTCAATTTCCCCACATCCAGTTTTGATAATGCACTCTAACAAGCACCTGATCCTCTTAAAACTCATCTACATCGGCACTACCATAATGGGTCTTGCTCCCTACAGCATAAAAATTTCCCCTCGCACCTCGACAAAATCCAGTTTCAAATGCAAAATAGCCCAGTCAAAATTGGGAACAGCCTACAATATTTTATTGTCAATCCTATTGGTCGGAGGTACACTAATCGTTACTCCCCGATTGATTGAATGGCAGTACAGTAATTACTCAGTACTTTTCATAATTGTAGTTGCATTGACAACAACCGGAAATATCATTTGCATAATAGTTGTCATTTATTACACGCTTAATCAAAATCAGATAATTATCATCGGTAATCAGCTGAGTGATTTCGACGAACAGTACGAGAGCAAATTTTTCAATAGATCCGGTGATTCAAGAAGATTAAAAAAATGTGGCAATTGGATAAAAACATTCGTATTAATAATCATGTGGTGTGGTGTTTCCTGTACATCGGTAATTGTTCCACAATCAGCGGCATGTGTTGCCAGCTTTTTTATCACAGCCATTTTGAGTTCTGTTCACATGCAGTACAGTTCAATCGTCGATAATCTAAAATCAAAATTCGAATGCCTGAATGAAGTTCTTCCCTCGGTATTTCGAAATTCAATTTCAAACATCGAGAGCCACCAATTCATCGGAGATATTCCGAATCATCAGCTGATCGCTCATAATTTTATAACATTCAAACGGGCCCGCAAAAAATTGTACAAAAATGCCTGTCTCATTTCTGATTTTTATTCATTCCCTATTTTACTGACTACATTCTATCATTTCTGCGCTACTCTTGACACCTTTTATTATTTATTATTTACTATTATCCAAGAGTCGAATTTCACTTTAGATATTTGGAAAATGAATATTTTGTTTTGGCTGTCGATTTGCATGTACCCGAGTATTGCATTGAGCAAAAGTGTACGGGCATTTAATAAAGAGGTATTATTATTAATTATCCAATTATATTATTAATTATCCAGAATTTTTTTAGCTCCTGAAAACATCTGATATTATATACGACATCATGGACACGTATGCCTTCAACAGAGAAATTGAATATCAAGTAAACCGTGTCACAATTAAATTTCAACGATAATTAATTATCTCGTATGTTAATTAATAATTGTATACTGCAGCTGAATAATTTTGCTATTGAACTCATACACAAGAGAGTTGAATTCACGGCTTACGGATTTTTCTCTTTGGATTGTTCTTTACTGCAATCAGTGAGAAATATTATTTATTAAATATTACATAAATTGTTGATTGAAAGGTAATTGATTAATTAATTTTGGCAGATGTTCGGGGCTTTTGTGACGTACTTGCTGATCCTCTTGCAATTCAAGCCGAAGGATATTATGAAAAATTAGAGTACTGCGAGTTTTACATCATTATTTTATTCGATAATGGAATTTTGCGGATCAATAATTCATTCCATTACAGACTCATCGCAATTGCATTCATTTAATCATTTTTCTGAGGAATTTTCATTGGATTGAGGCAGTGCACATCAAGACATCAATCAACATGATGAATATAACGGAGACCCCGAGAATAAATTCCATTGCTGTTCGAGCAGTTCAGATAATATTCTCAGCGATAGGATTAGCTCCTTTTAAAATTCAAATAGTTATTCCTCCAGCGAGTGATAATAAATTCATTTACATTTTCTCGTATTCCAAATCAGGATGCGCGTATAATATTTTTTTGATCATGATTTTTTGTGTCATACCAGTTGTCATGATGCCACATATTCGTAAAGACTATGATCTCCCGTATTCAACATTTATTGTTGCCTTGGACATGATAATGTCAGTGATCGGAAATGTTTTTGTTATGATTATAGCGCTGATTTATTGCGTTCAACAGAGAAAAATTGTGAAAATTGGAAATCGATTGAGTAATTTTCGGTTTAAATTCTCATCACGTCTCGCCAAGAAGTCCAGAATTTTTTATTACGTCGTTATCTCTTCATATTTTATCGTATCAGTTACCACATTTGTACATTATTTTATCAGATCGAAGATGTATATTTTTTTTTCATTCATGGTGTGTGCAATAGTTCTCTGTGGATTTCTGATGCAATACAGTTTAATCGTCAATATTCTGAAGGATCAAATAAAAAATCTCAACGAGTCCTTCAGTACGATCACAAAATTTCCGATTGCAACGAGAAATATTTACATTCTCCCGAGAAATATTCCAAAAAATCGATTGATAATCCATAATTTAATGGTGATCAGAGAGGCGCGACATAAACTCTACAAAATAGCATGTGACATTTCTGATTTTTTTTCCTTCCCGGCTCTATTAACAATTTTCCACTGCTCCTGCAATTGCGTCAGTACTCTCTATTTTTCAATAATTAACTTCATGTACCGAGAGAGAAATTCCGTGGATTCTGTTTCACCAATTGTTTATGTGATAGAAGATATTTTTTTCTTGTCACTGTACGCATATCCTATTATCATATTAACTGACAGCGTGAAGCGATTCACAAGAGAGGTATAAACAATAAAAAATAATAATGAAAATTGTAATTTTTAAAATATCCATTTTTATTCCGGGATTCAACAGATGAATAGAACCGCCGATATGATATACGATATTAGACAGGAGAACGCACTGAGTAAAGAAATCGTAGCTGAGGTAAATATTTATAAACAGCTTAAATTATTTATCAATTAATTAATTCAACAATTTATCACAGTTGAAAGATTTCGCGGTTGAATTGATCCACAAGAAAATCAAATTCACAGCATTTGGATTTTTCTCTCTGGATTGCAGTCTCACCCATTCGGTAATAAATTCAAATCGACAATTTCGATTCAATTATTTAATTATTCAATAAATCAAGTGATTCGACGATTTTCACTCCTCAATTCTTTTACAATTTCTTATTATTTAATTCATTTTTAATCTCGTTCAATTTATTATTCATTATATATTTTAGAATAAACAATATATAATAATGTATAATTAAAGATTTTCAGTATGACTGCCACATATCTGATGATTCTTCTACAATTTACACCACCCAGAGATGCAACGGAATAAATTATTCTTTTTTTCATTATTCCACTCCAATGAGAGGGATAAATAATTCACGATTTTAAACAACCGATAGTCATTATCCCACGACATGATATTCCATTAGCTAATTGCATGTAACGTGAGTAAAATTTCTAGACTAACTATTGACAATTTAATATTTCACTCGAGCTCATGAAGAAAAATGAAAATCGGTAACATTTCTCTCGTTATGTTCGAGATTTACAATATTATTTCGACATTACTCGGATTATTACCGTGCAGTATAAAAATATCGAGGCAATCATCCCCGAGAATTGGTGCATCATTTGCATTTTCATACTCACAATTGGGATTTGCGTACAATATTTTTCTGGCAGCTGTGCTGATTGTCATAAGTATAATCAGTGTGCCTCACCTGCAGATCGCTGAATACCCGAATAACTCGTACATTGTTAAAAACATTACGTTCATCCTGACATTAATGGGAAATGCGTTGGCAGCTGCCATGATAACTCTGTACGCTATTCTGCAGAGTGTGATAATCCAGATCGGCAATCGATTGTACGCATTCGACAACAATTACGGGAATAAATTAATTGAGAGAAGAGATGATGCCTTCGGAGTGGTGAAATTATTCCTCCCAATCAGTGTTATCTTCATCTGGATTGGTGTAGGGATATCAACAATTATGATGTCAGAGGAAAAGTATCTTCTCTACTCAGGACTATTTGGCGCAAGTATGAGCTGGTTTTTACTCCAATACAGTCTAATGATTCACTCACTCAGAAGAAGATTCCAAGGTCTGAACGATGCGCTCCTCGCCACGACAAGATCTCCAATTTCATTCGAGAATAATCTATTGTATCAAGAAAGTCTCTCGAGTGATCGATCAATCGTCAAGAATTTACTGACGATTAAAAAAGCACGGGGTGAAATGTGCAGAATTTCACGTCAAGTCTCCAGATTCTACTCCTGTCCTGTTTTAGCTATTATTTTTTATTGCTGCTGCAGCTCCGTTCACAGTATTTACTTCTACCTCATGATAATGATATTTCCGGATGGTGATGCCTTCCCCATCGATTCAATCGACTCGTATTTCTGGGTTCTCCTGGAGATTTATCCATTAATTGTTCTATGTGCGAGTGTCAACGCATTTCATGCAGAGGTAAGAGCAATAATTAATAAAAAATAAAGCCTTCATTAATAATTTCTTTCATTCCAGACGGATCGAACTGCCGATGTGGTTTATGATGTCATGGAGAAATACCCAGTAAACCGAGAAATCGGTTTTCAGTTGAACAATTTTGCTGTTGAATTATTGCACAAGAGAATCCATTTTACCGCGTGTGGACTTTTTTCGTTGGATTGCAGACTTTTGCATTCAGTAAGAGATTTTCTGATTTCTTTTTTTGAAGATTTTTTTTTGTTTTGAGATGATTCCTTTCAGATATTCGGAATGATCGTGACGTATCTCCTGATTCTCTGGCAATTCAAACCCATGGGTAATACCAGAATCTATTGATCATCCACCGATCAATACAGATGTTTGGAAAATACGTGCGCCCAAATTCAGTCCTGATTTTTATCGCGATGCATTACCAAATTGAAATAATGACAATGCTGTTGGAAATAGTGATGAGGACAACTGGAATTATTTTTATGTTAACTGTCGTTTTATATTGAGCAGAATGAATCGAACTAGCCGTGATCGTCCGATTTTACTCGTTCTCTTAAAAATCACTTATGTAATTTCATCTCTACTCGGTTTAGCACCTTACAACATTAAAGTAATCCACAAATCAAATCCAAAAGTGAGATTCACATTATTATTCTCATCATCACGATTGAAATATGTGTACAATGTTATATTGATCGGATTTTTCATCGGAATAATAGTGTTGGGTGTGCCACGCCTTAACGATATCTTGTATCCGAATAATTCGGCGATTGTGAGAATAATTACTCTAGTACTTACAATAATAGGAAATAGTGCAGCTGCGGTGCTCATCGGTCATCATTCTGTGTTCCAAGGAGATTTTATCCGAATCGGTAATCGATTGCATGAATTCGATAGGTTGTACGGCGATAAGATCATCAAGAGACGTGGAAATATTTTCGAAGAATGTCGACCTTTTGTTGCAATTATTATTATTATATTCATTTGGAATGGACTAGTTGTCGCCGAGATTATGGCGGGGAAAGAATTCATCTATTTGTTCACTTCGATGTTCAGTAAAGTATTTGCCAGTTGGTTGTTAGTGCAATATAGTTTATTTATTAATGTTCTCAAGAATCGGTTTGAAGGACTCAATTGTGCTCTCCTTCGGACTGTTAAACATTCAATTTTTGTGGGAGATGAATCATTTTTTAACAGGATTATTCCTAGTGATACTTCAATTCTCCAGAATTTAATCATGATTAAACAAGCGCGTAATCGAATCTACAAAATTTCATGCGAAATATCGAAGTTCTACGCGTTCTCGGTTCTGGTTGTCATTTTTTATTGCTGTTGCTGCTGTATTGATACTGTTTATTATTGTATCATGAGCTTGATATACTCTGAGAATGAGGATGGAATTATTCCTGTCTTTTGGGCATTGATCACTTCGTATCCCATTGTGGTATTGACTATGAGTGTCAATTCGTTTCATTCTGAGGTACGTGAGACTCAATTATTTTTTATTATATGTCAGATGAGTTGATCAATATTTTATTGCAGACCCATCGGACTGTCGAGATTGTTTATGACATCATGGAGAAACATGCGGTCAACGGAGATGTCGAGTACGAGTTGCATAATTTTGCGGTTGAATTGTTGCACAGAAATGTCTCGTTTGACGCTTTCGGATTTTTTTCATTGGATTGTACCCTTTTGAAATCAGTACGCCATGTTTTCTTCAAATATTCAATGAACCTCTTTTTTCAATTTTAGTGAGTAGTACAGAATTTTTATTTTCAGATTTTTGGAATGATTACTACGTACATTCTGATTCTCGTGCAATTCAGATCGACGGATGACGCAGACCAGTAACTCTACACGCGTCCGCCATTTTGTCGGCCTTCCTAAGCAAGTCTTATGGCGAAAAAATGAAAAATTGTAACTCTCCAATTGGATTGAAGTAATAAACAATTACATAAATAATGAGATAATAATAAACTTTACTCAGAATAATACTTTATTTATTTCCGAATTTTTTAACGATGTGATGATAAAATATTGAACACCGCATAACAGTAAACTCGTTAATGAAAATATTGACATCACTTCTTAATGAATAATCATCAATTGTTGTTATCGCTAAATCTACACGAGGCAGTCTATGACATCGTATTAATACCATTCAATTTACATTTAATCTTACACTATCCTCTGCACATGGGTATCGGGAAATGAGAATGTGACTAGGTATATTTCACATCACCGCTGTTTCATCACCACAAATACTATCCAAATCATTATTACCGTTTGATTTCGATGATTGTTTTTAAATTATCAATCCAACGACAGAATGGACTCGATGGACGTTCGGTTTTTTGGCTGGAGCCGAGGGCCTCCGAGGTAGCTCAATGGATTTGCAAATGTTCGCATGTCCTCAGCGAGAAATATTGGGGCCATACTCAAAGGTTTCATCTTTGTGCCTTCTGCAATTAGAGTTACAACAATTATTCAATTACATACACACAATGACCCCGGAATTTCGTTGAAAAAATTAATATTATTATAATTATTATACCTGGAGTCGTTGCTTGCGACTTCGACTGTCTTCCTTGTGTGAAAGATTCCTGCAAATAAATTATCTCCAAATCAATTGTCAATTAATAGACAAAAGCACTAAATGCAAATTGACATTTCGACTCGAGTTGATGCGAGCGATAAATCGAGACAATCGACAGCATTGTCGAGTAAAAAAGCAGCCCAAAGCATTGTGCATGCAATGAAATGATATTGTCAATGATAAACAACATAAATAATTAATTAACATACTTTGAGGACAATACATTATGCAAAAACAAGCGGTCGAGTGATAATTCGTATATTTGAGTTATTCTCGGTCACATGCTTGTCATTTATTTTTTAATATTTCATTGAATTTATTAATTTATCTTCTTGATGTTTAATTCGTTGTACCTCTAAAGTTGAAACGTTACTTGCGTTTCCGGTGATTTCGTTATGGAGTTTAATGGTATCACATTCTCATTCTCCTCGATATTTTCTTTAGACCACGCAATTATCTGAAAACGTTCAGTGATAGCAACTAAAAATATAATTAAACGTTAATTAAAATAATGATAATGAGTGTTTCGCTGGGTGATAAAATCACATTGAGATGTCGCACCCGATGTCAAGCGTTCACACGTACACACATTTTATTATAAGCGCGAATAAATTAAAACATTGCTGGTATCCCTAGCAGATTAATTCAAAGGCCTATTAATTATAATCAGGCCAATTAATTTCTTCAATGATGATTACGTTTTTTTAACTCAATTTTGTCAATTAATTTTTTAAATACTCATGAAGTTATTAGAGCTGCCAATTAAATTCGGGAGTTGAAAAGCTGAATGAAATCTTCAGTTGAATAAAATATTTTTCTCTTGGAGAGATGATTATAATATTCAACTGGAGAGAATGACAGCTTCCGAGTTGGAGCGACCAATTGAGTCACATCTTTGGCACATCGATTAATTTAGTAGTGACTCTCTCCCCATGAATGCTCTCCGGTCGTCTGACATGTCCCAGAACAGATCCAGTGAGATCCAGACTCAATGGCCTGTCATTTCCCCCATGATTATCCAAAAGGTAATCTCCGGTTATAAACTCGTTGGTTTTGATCTCATTGAGACCAGTGACTGAGAAATTAGTCTCCAACAGACGTTTCCCGGAGGGTGAGATACCACGATGATCACGCTGATGAGGATGATTTCTTACCGGTGCAGGCTTGACGAGTACTTCAGCCTCAGGATTACTGATGACACTTGGATCAGTCATTTCTTCATCCTCCTCTGCTTCCTCCTGCTCCCTCTCCTCCAACTCCGGCTCCTCCGTCAAATCTTCCATCGACTGAAAATACAAAAAAAAAATAAAATAAAATAAATCCCCATTTGCCCCATTTTTTATCCTCAGAATGAAAAAAAAAAATTACAAATGGATTTGGTTTCGCAGGTTTACTGACGAGGCCTGTATTTACCCCTAGGAGTTCCTTCTTCTCGGGTTCATCTTCTGTGAAAAAAAATTGAGTAACAAATTCGTTAATTCCCCAATTCGTGGCATAATGATTAAATAAAAATTTTTCAAAATGTCAAAAAGGGGATAATATGGATAAATTAGAAATATTGAGTCGCTCCTACCTTTGATCTGAACTTTTTTCTCCCCCACGTCATTGGCGACCTTGTGCGTGCCATTAGGCCTCTTCTCATCCTCAACAACGGCCTTGAACCCAACAGTCTTCCCCACAGAATTCACCTCAGCACTCTGCCACCTCTGCGACCCCCCAGGAGAGCCACTGACGGTGACAGCAGCAGCCCTGGCCCTCCTCTTCCTCTTCCTGTCTCTCCTGGCACTCCTCCAGACCTCATAACTGCACCCCAAAACCGCCGCCACAAAGATACAACAAAGAGCGATAAACATGTACGTTCCAGCCCCCTGCTCCTCCTCAGTCTCATCATGATAGAGTGATTTGTACGGTATCTTAGCTGGTGCCCCAGCATCCCAATTCTTATCATTCTCGACGCTGTCATTTCTGGGGGGTTCAAGACCTCTAGGCTGGACATGGAAGAACGAGCACTGAGCACTCCTGACACCCGCTGGATTCGTTGCCCTGACAGTTTCACTGCCCTTTTTAGTGAACAGCATGTACTCCTCCAGGGGTTTCATCATGTTCCCCCCATTGATTGACACAACAACATTGCTGAGGCATCCAGTGTAGCCCTTGTAAAGAGAGAATCGATGATCAGACGTGTTTACCCAGCCCAACTGAACACTGGGCTCCTCACTGGCAGCTGGATCTGCCTCCTCTCCACCTTCTTCCTCATCCTCGGTGATACTGAGGACTGGAATCGGGAGCAATTGCACTGGCTCTCGATCTATTAGGAGCGTCACTGTGTTATTGTCTCTTACGTAATAGACACTGTGTCTGGCACCATTGAGGAAATTTCTGTCGTTGACACGAACACCGTACGCCGAGCCCTCTCTGTCCTCCTCGAAGATGAGTTGACCCTCGGATGTCAGGGCTACCAGGAGGTAGTAACTCCGTCGGTTCTCCGTCTGTAGGAGCAACAGGGCGGATGTTCGTTGGCGCAGATCGTTTGTACTGAAGGCCAATTGAACTTTAATTTGATTGACTTCACCATCGAGCTCGAAGCCCCTCTGGAGGAGGCTCTCACCTCCAAAATCCGCGCCCTTCTCCTCCGCGCAATTCTCCCCGAAGTAGGATGTTAGCTCGCAATTGCAGGATGCCTCTTGTTTACTGAAATCCTCGATACAGATTCCCAGGTTTTTACAGGGAACGGCATCACACTTCATTTGGCAATTGGGGAGAATTCCCTTGGAGCCCTCATGATTTGCCTCGCTGGCGAGACTCGGAAGGTCAACCAGATACTCGGCGATCATGAGACCACGGAGGCAACCGACGTAGCCCTGAATCAGCTGGCCCTCTTTACCCACCCGGAGAAGATTGTCCGGATCGAAACCACCGAGATTCACCTGGAAATAGTCGGTTGGTGGTGCTGGTGGTCTCTGAGGTGCCAGCACTTCCTTCTCCGAGTTGATCCACGGTTTGTTGGAGTACGAGTCCAGCAATATCGGTACATAATCGACCGTGACGTTGTGATCATTGACGTGAAGTGTTGTCGTCTTCTCACCTCTGACAATCGCTATCTGCACAGATATTCCAGTGCTGAGTCCTGAAATAAAAAAATAATTTTTTCGTTTTAATCATCGACACGACGAGTCACTTGATGGGTTCAGATCTTACGTCAGTCACTCAAGTGTCTCTTCGAGTTCGTCTTGGTAGTAGTAGAAGTAGTTCCTTCGTAGAGGAAAACGGTTGCCCACCTGGATACTGGACGGTGATGTTCTTGATCTCGTTGACGGCGTTAAATAGATAGACTATGCTCGTTCCATTTGATATGTAGATGTGCACGAAGTTGTTGAGATGATCGTTGGCGTAGAGAATTAGGGAGTAGGTGTCGTATGTCCTCAGGTTTATCAGGATATTCTCCAGTAGCATACTCTTCAGCAGGAGCTTCTCCTCGTCGTCGCCAGTGCCCAAGTAGTTCTTCTTCAAGAATGCACCCGGGGATGTAAACGTTAATGCTTTGGTGTTTATATCTGCAAATTATTAAATATATATTAACAAATGTGGAAACAATTATCATTTTCAATTGTCATTTTTTTTTAGATGTAATGGGGGATTAATGGAAGCTCTTACTTGTTTCACAGAAAGTTCCCTGATGTGCCCATCGATTTTCACATACGCATTCGAAATTACTCCACAATTCAACGCATCGTGCGCCGTTCTGGCACTTGTTAGGCTGACAAGAGGGTTTGCAGTCCTTAATAATTTCTGACAAGTGCACCGACATGTAACTGTGAATATCTAAAATTTCTCCATTAACAACGAGTCCCCTGAAGCACCCGATCAGCCCCTGCTTAACTTCCGAAGTTTTGAGATGCTCAGCAGTGGCACCACCGATGAACATCGACCCCTCAAAAGGTCCAAACTCCTCCTCAGGAAGTAAATCCACCATTTGAAAATCAGTATTGATCATAAACCGTACGTGATAATCATTGTAATCAATCCAGATTTTTTGCCACTCTCCGTTGTTCAATTTCCTTCGGCTTTTCACTTCTAATTCACGATTCGTTCCTGTGTTGAGAGTGAAGTTGAATGTCAGACGGTAGTCGGAGGTCAGGGCAACCATGAAGGAGGGGTAGTTGCTTCGGATTGGGGGTTGATAGAGGAGAATAGCTTTTTCTCCAGTCGTTCGAAAACTGAAAGCAATGTCCCCTTTTCTCCATCCAGGAACTTCGATGTAAGACTGAGACGTGGTGAATGTTACAACATACTTCTGCGTATCTACAAAAAAATCCCGAATGATTTTTAATTTATTTATTTATCCGTCATTTTCGATTGATCATGTGTCTGGAGAAATTGAAATAATTCTCACTCGTTTCGACGCACTCCAGTGGTCCGAGTGTAATTCTTCCTTGTGCATCTTCCTCGAGGTCCTTCTGCTGAAGAAAAACAATACCTGTGATCCCCAGAGAGTCAGGACTCTCGTAATGTCCTTCATCGGACAGCCATTTACCAGCGGAGACATCACAGTTGCAGCTCAGATCAGGATTCACGCAGGTTTTATTCACTAAAAAATTTAATAACAATTGCATCTCAGGATGTACGACAAATTATTGAATACCACTCACTTCCACAGGGACAAGATCCTCTATTCGCATTCCCGATGTAATCCACAATGGTCTGCTTGGACCCCAGCAGCCAGGTAGCACTGTGGAGCTCCAGAGGTGCCTTATAACAATCATATTTAACATGCTGACTACAATACAACGAGTGGGAAATTAATTCCTGCAGCATCTCCGCGGTGAACTCTCGGTACGTGATATTAAATGAGAAATCAAACTCGACGTTCGATCGTACATCGACTTGAGAGGGTAAATTGTGCTCTACGATGGTCTTGGTGGCATCCTCGATGCTCTGAAATTCGCATTTGACAATAGCCGGTGGAAATCGTCCATTCCCATCGATATCAATCCTGTAGACGCCGTCCTTGGTGTATCCCAATAACGCCAGCTCCTCGCATGTCTTTCGATAACGAGTGAAATGACAATTCTTTCCGATGTACCCAGTGTCCTTGCAGTCGCAGGTTATTCTGTTCTCTTTCACTGAACACTTGCCCCCGTGTTCGCAGGTGTTAGGCCTCTTGCAGGGATCGACGAATTGACAGTTGTCCAGGGCGACTTCTCCGATGACTCTTTCAGTGTTTATGACGTACCTGTGGAGTGGAATTACTGAAATATTGGGAAGAGACTTTTAGATGGTGTCGACGTACCTCGGCTCGATGACATCTTCATTCACTTTGATGTCACGCATGCATCCCACGAGACCCGCGTCACTCTTGCCACTTCCGATAATAACTTTATCATCCAGCTCGAATATTCTCCGAAATTGTCTCGACTTCAGGTGGTGATGATCGACGATTAGACTGAGTTGTCCTCTGGTGTAATTGAGTTCCACCTTGTGCCAGGATGTCGTGTTGTCCACCGATGCAATTACCGTAATGTTTTCCGTCAATAATGGAATCAGTTGAAACCAGACCTCGTCATTGACCAATCTCACCTCCCAATACCCTGAGCTCTGCCCCATTATAACATCACCAGAAGCAACAACTGCCACTGGTTTTGAGCTTTGAAATTCAAAATTCAGCATCAACGAGTCCTTCCACCTAGTGGGCCACCAGATGTGACTCCCGGCGAAGGGATAAGTTATGGGTATGACTTTGACATCGGTGTCGTAATACTCGGGCTCGAGGACGCCGATGTAGTGGACCATTGGGTTGGATTTCTTCAGTTCGTAAATTATGGACTTGTCGTTGAAGAAGACGTACTTCAAGGAGCCAGCAAAATTATTGAACGACACAAGACCCTTCTTCTTGTGCAGCTCTGGACCGCCACCGATGTAGATCTCCGGATCGATTATCATGTATTGATTGTCACCCGGAATGTCCAGGACATTCAACTCGCGGTCCAGCGATACGAAAACACGTGACCCATTATGGAATATTGTGAAATTTCGCCAGTCGTTGTTGGCGACGTTGTCACCTAGAATCGTCGAGAGCTTGGAATTGTGACCAAAATCCAGATGGACGTGGACTTTTCGATTCATTATCGAGGCGGAAATGTAGTGGGCTGTCCCCTCGATCTCCCCAGATGCATAAAACAACACCGAGTCGTCCCACCTCGTCTAAAAATTCATTAAAAAAATTCATTAAAAAAATTATCAATCCTCTAGTTCTTCCTGAAATCATCTTCAACCGTCACAATCACCTTAAATTGCATACTAATTCGATTAACAGACGAATGCACTCGATCTTTCCAATCGTAAACTCTGAACGAGACGTAGGACGAGCCTCGGAGAGTCAAAATAGTCGCAGCTAGAAATAAAAAAATGGAATTGTCAATAAATCAAATAAAACCTAGAGGAAAAATGTGTCATGAGAAATTCTACAAGGGAGATAATTCCGTAATCACTCATGTGATGACCTACTGTAAACATCGCATCGCTCTCCTTCATAGAGTGTCCCGAAGCAATCACAAGTGAGACTGTTGTAGTGATTGATACACTTGCTCCCGAAGAAGCAGAGATTTTCTCTAGTCCAGCATTTATCGATGCATCCTTCCTTGACGTTCTCGTGTTTAGTCGCTATTAGAGGCTTAATCGGTGATAAATCACTGACAGATTTTCCAGAGCTCAGGATCATATCTCGGATACACCCAACGAACGATTCAATGATGTATTTGACCCCGTGGAGTCTCTCCTCGGAGCTGAGACCACCAATTAAAACGACTGAACCCAATTCGGTTGATACACCGTAATTAACGACTCTCTCCAGGACATCTAGGGTTGTCTCTTCTTGTCTGTCGTCAACGCGTGCCATTAATTTTGCACCTTGGACGTCTATTCTAACTAGGACACTGTGCCACTCGTCTCGATTCAGGCCTTCACCCACTGTCAGGCTTGTCGAGAGTTTACCGAACACGTGGACAACTTTTAGCTGACCCTTTTCCACGATTACGTACAGGGCATATGGGTCCAGACTCTCCGGGCGATCTTTCACGCTGTGGTACACCAGGAGGCCGTGCGGAAGTTTTGTACGGAATTGGAAGGAAATTTCTCGGCAGAGTCTGGGGATGAAGAGGTTGTTGGATTAATTAATAATGCGCCAGGAACATGCGAGAATATTTATTTCACTCCAAAGGCGTTGTTTTATGAATTTTGTACCAGAAAAAAATTTGTAGGATTTTTTTTTCTACCTTAATTGGAATGTTTTCATTCCCGGTCCGTCTAGTTGGATAAATGTATTGCTCTCGGCGAACATGAAAGTTTTTTCGTATCCTGACTCCATAAACGTGAGTTCCTGGGGAGGAATAATTACGTCATTTTTTTTGCGATTGTTTATAATCGAAGTCTGGGGGATTAATTTATAATTTTATTCGGATTGACTGTTGGATTTGGAAAAATACATTTGATTCAATTTTTTATTGCATGTGGAAATTTTTCTGAGAACAATCGATAAATTAATTAATAAATCAGAATAATTACAGACACGAAAAAATGGCGTGCGATGTGAATTTTTATTTTGCATTAATTCTGGGTAATTAATTATTTACCTTTCCCCTTTCGTGTTTCGGCACGGGTTTCCTCGTGGGGCCGAGGGGTGAAAACGTAGGGGGAGGAGTGCTGGGTGTCGTCGTCGGGGGTGTACTCGTCGTCGAAGTATTCATTTTCGTGACAAACACTTTTCCCTTGGCTCCCATGGACGAGGGTAAAGTATCTAGTAAATTAAAAAATTCCCCTAAAAATAATAAATCCCAAAAAATTTTTTTTTCCATTCCATTAACAAAAAAATTAAAAAATACACATATATCTCTCGATAAATCGAATGATCGGGCCGTCCCTTTCGGTTGCTTAATCAACAGCTTAATTAACAGAATAAATAATTCGGACACTGATTTTTTGGATAATTTTATTTGTCGGCGTGACTCACAATTAGGACGGCCGACGCAGTGGTGGAGGCACTCGAGTTGTGAATTAAATCTGTTCTCATTTCCCAGACATCCACCATAAACGAAGATTCTGCATTTGCCCTCGACTTTGTTGAATGTCCATTTATGAATATAATGTTTGCAGGGGCCAGAGTCGGTTTTGACGAGACAACGATCCGGCAAAGGGCGTTTTGTCGTGGTGACGAGATCGGGTGATAAATCGGTATCATCGAAAAGATCAAGATCGGGGAATTCGGTGATGCTCGATTGAATTACCAGGAAGGTGCACATCAGGCACAGGATCACCAGGACCCCCTGTGGCAGGATCATCATCCTTCATTCGATGAGATCCTGAAAAAAAAATCGTATGCAATATTTATTTATCCAGTACGTCAACTATTTTTCTACAGATCTCGATGGAATTGAAATATAAATATTTGAGGGACACGATCCGTTGGATATTTTTTTACAATCGATTTTCATTGTGTTTCCTATTTCTATGAATATTCGGGAATCGTGTTTCAGGAATTGATGATTGTGGCGATCTTTTGACGACGGCGATCTTGTGGACAAAGCCCTTATTGAAAATTCCGGACGGAGTGCGGAACCTTCTGCATCCTGAGTAAAATATCCCAAAAGATCTTGTGATTAGAGCGGGGGATTCTCTCAGGAATTTTAAATATACTTTTTGGTATTCGTCAACAGCTTTCGCCCACTCTCTGACGTGTCCAAGTGTCTTCAAGGATCAAACGCCTTCTATTTCCTGTCCCTCATAAAATTTGATTTCTTTTTGCGATTGCATTGTCATTGATTTATTACTTCCGCCGGAAATATCTCTAATTTTCCGATGAATTTCCTCAAGTTCAAGGGCCGACACGTGACATTTCGTATCACTTAATGAAGATGACTGAAAATAAAAAAATTCTCCACTTGCTTTTTGCTCTCTCATCTTGCATAACGGATTCCTCAATATTTCAGACAGTGACCCACGACCGGAAGAGGCCCCTACGTATCCTGGGGCCTGATAAAATCATCCGTCACCAGATTATACCCCAAGGGGGCTCATGAAATAAACATGGGAGCTCAATCCAAGTATTTTTTTTATTGTTGTTTGGCCGTAGCCCATTACGGATACGAAATCACCAGAGGTTGAACCAGTTTACCAGTTGAAGATTGAAGAAGGATGTTCAGACTTAATGGGTTACTCACGGCGAGTCATGTGAGTCAATTTTCTCGGGCCCTTACGACAATTGCTACCGAGGTTACACAAATGTCTCGTTATTTTTATCTTTATTCCCTATTTTTATTTTTATTCCCTATTTTTATTGAATTCAGGTGTAATTAAAAGATTTTTATTAAATTTCATCGGTGGATGTGAAAAGGTGAACAATGAAAAATTAAAATTAAAATTCAAGATGAATTGGATGGGGGGTCCAAGGCAGAGAGCAGGATGTGACGTATCTGAAAGGGGAATGAATGTGTCGCTCACTAGTACAGAGAGTTTACGAGTTCATTCAATTGTCTTCACCGACACTACGAAAATCCACTTGGACCTTTTAATACCCCGTGGACTCATCAATTTCTTAATCCCACTTCCGTAAAAATTCGATTGAAATTCCCCAAGAGTTTGTGTTATCTGAAGAATAATTTATTCTCTAAATTAATTAATTACTAATTGAATTGTTTTAATTTATCTGATTCTGCATCGATCTCGTTTTAATCGATGAAGATCAATTTCATTTCACTGCAGTATTATCGCCAGACTTGTGGCGCGAATTTCAGGTATCGATTTGATTCATCCAGTAATCGATCTTTTAGATAATTTCTGTATCAGGCAGGAGATAAACATTTTATCGCAATTTGCAGTCGCCCCACTTGACCCCAGCGCAATTTTTATGTGGCCTTCTTTTGAAATTATAGAATCGATATATCGAGCAAATGGCCTGGATACCATATCTTTGTTAGGGAATACGTTATCGTCATCGTTATGAAATAAATCGATCCGATAACATCGATTATGAATTTTAAATCGGTTATCGAACTATTTCATCCCGTATTAATTAATCTACCGCATTAATTTTCTCGTTATATTTTCCGGGTTGTCATGAAATTATCCCCCAATATCAAAAATTAATATTGAACAAAATAAAAATTATAAAAACAATTGTTTATCCAATGAATGAATTAAAAATGATAAAGAATTCCGTAAGTCGTCGATTTTTTTTTGATTGATGCAATTATTTATTGAGCCGCAGAAAATAAATAAATTAAATTGGTTATTCACTCTTTATAGAAATATTGTAAAAAAATGAATGGAGTAATTCGAATCGAATAGTAGAGGCGGAAGCTGATCGTGTAAATTGAAACGAACAGGCCAACGGTGGGACATGGAGATGCGTGAGATGAATTGATGAATTCCTTCGGTTTTTTTATTCACGTCGGGGGATAGAAAATAAATTTAATCGGGTATCAACAAGTCAGTGCCACGGGTACAAGCCATTTCGGCACGCGACACCATTTTATTTATGAATAACAAAAAAAATCATTATTTATTCATCCCACATAAATTTTCCATTTCCTTTTCATTCAAAAAAAAAAATTCACAGAGTGATTATTTTTGTGGTAATAATGAAAATAATTTTAGTGAATATATTATAAATAATTTGAATTAACTTGAATTAATTTGTTTTAACAATTGGATATGGCATGAGTTGAAGATTAAATAATGGAAATGACAAGTGGATTTTGTATCGGTGGAGGGAAGTGAATGTTTGAATATCATTTGCAATCCATGATGCTTCAATGTTTATTATTTTTCATCCAAGGTGGAGTCTGATGAGATAACGTGTCCTGCGGATGTAATTAGCGCTAAATCACTGATGAAATGATTAATAAACCGGCGCGTGTATCGCGTGTGGTTCTGAAAAAATTGAATTCGCGAATGACGATTATAGAGCGGACAATATCTTCCTGCTTTAGCAGAACCATTTTATTTTCGTAATCAATCCATTGCATTAAATAATAAAGACAATTGGTGAATGACTAATCACCTTTAATAATTACGTCATTTTATTTTATAATTATATAAATTATTTTTAGAGGCGTAATTATAAAATAATTTAAAAAATAAAATAAAATAAAAATTACGTCATTATTTAAAAACGTTTCAAAAAAAAACGTTTGCAATTTTCTATTTCTTTAATTAAATTTTATTTTTCTTGTCATGAAAAAATAGAGAATTCCTGAATTAAATGGCTCTCGACTTATCTCGGAAATTAATGGCCCCGAAATTGTGTCAAAAGACCTTTTTTATCTGGAATACAACCACGAGAAAATTTACTCGAGATAATGGGAAAATTATACAAACTATAATCGAATTATTTAACTTTGGACTTTGAAAATTGAAAAAAAAAATATAGCTCGTGGTGTTGGTACTTGTAATTAGTGAGTGAGCATTATTTTCACTGTCAATTCAAAATTGGGAAATCCAAGTCGAGCAATTGAACCGCGAGACTTGTAAAATGCGATAAGATATGTGATAATTATGTGTTAAACGCGTACATTCTACCAATTTTTTTATTCTACCAATGGCTCTCCAGAGATCTTATTGTCCCTGTCATTAGGATATTTAGCAGTAAGAATATTGCTACTGAAATATTAGTGTTTACACCAGCCAGTCATCCACTTCGAATAAATAAAAAAAAATCATGATTAATTAATTGAATATTTAATTGAATGAAAACTTTGAAAAGTTTGAATTTCTTTCAATCAAGAAAATTGTTAAATTACTTTGTAATCTGCTTACGAAGTCATACGAATTACCGAGTATGTCTAGGGCCTTCTGCACAATCCAGTCGCTAATCGATGCAATAAAAATAGCCACAACAATGTCTCATTTTATGAATTTATGATTAAGAAACACGCAAAACTCGTCTTTCCTTATAAAAACCACAGAGCAGTCACTGAAAATCACTCGATTATTCTAAAAGCACATTTACTCATCGAGACCTATGCGACGTGTATTTTGGGTATTGATGATTGATTTTTTATTGAAAATATATTAATGTTTATAACTCGATGTGAGATCGTCTCGACAGGTCCGCGACGCGACAGAATCGCGCGAACGACTGACAAAACGTTTGAGTCTTGCCACCGCGGTTACAGCAATTGCCCCCTCCACTCGGAGAAAAAAAAAAGTCGAGAAAATTGAATGGAAATGGAATGGAAATACCTGCGAAGGATCCTCACCAATTTTCCAATTTCACATCTCGTTTTTCTCTCGGAAAAAAAACAACACGAAATTTTTAAATTATTGGATAATTCCTCATGTCATTATTCAGTTCATGTTTTTCATCCGCAATTGCAGTAATTTTCATGATTACTGAGTATCGATGGGGAAATTCCGCTGGTCACATGACGGTCGTCAGCGTAATTGGGTAATTAAGTGATTGAATATTGGAAGAAATCGATTTTTGAATTTTCAGTTCAATTGATCAATACGAAAATCAGAGAATCCTCAAGTGAAATTTAATTACAATTAATGCAATGAATAATTTGGAGATTCCTGAATCTCCTTTTCTGGTTGCATTTTTTAAAATAAAAAATATGGAAATGTCAAGTGCATAATTTATTGAATATACAACAGTCGTGCATCCAAAAATGATGTCGAGTTTACCACATCACGAGTTCTCCTAAACGCTAGGGAGAAACGTATTTGTAAACGGTTGATAAATAACGTGACAATGGGATAATGGAAAAATTGTCCCTTAAACACATCCCATTCGTTAAATCGTATCCAACGCTCGGAAGGTCGCACCGCGGGTGAATCAGTCTCTCATAAAAATTGCAGAACAAGTAAAAATAATTGTCTGAAAAACATCACCACAAAGTAATTGAAAAAATCCCATTAAAGATGGCAATTAAAACAACTCCAATTCCATTT
>NW_011887844.1:135788-199793 GCF_000806365.1 Fopius arisanus
GTGGGAGAGTGTGAGAAATTGATTAATTGATCTTTTAATTGAAATTTGAGATGTAGATTGAAACGAATTGTTCAATGAAGTCCGAGATGCAAATAATTTTGCCAAATGCAAATGTCTTTTGTCACAATGTCGCATTTTAATGGTTGAATTGTCTAGAGTGAGATCCAGAGGATAGAAGAGGTACGAAAATGGCTGAGCGTTCAAATGACAAATTGTTTCCTGAATGAACGTGAAGTACATCCACTACTCAACTACTCCATAATACATAACTGTTATCCCTTTCCTCGTTGAAACCAACCGTGGAATTGCTCGGCTACGGTAAGTTATGATTCCTTATTTATTTTATTCAATTACACGTCTTAATGAGGGAGATAAACATTTATGATAATTAGTTATCACTTGGGGAGGAAATTATTTGCATTATTGGGTTAGTGAACTCAAGTATTCTGAGTACACATCAAATAATTTGTGATTCAATCCTAGAATAATTACCTAATACTAATTAAATCTGAATGATCGATTAAAATTGAGATGGAATTACAACGAGTTTAAACCGGGAAATTTAATTTTCATTCATTCATAAAAATGAGAATAAAATTTGAATTTGATTTGAACATATTTCCCTCCAATTTATTTTCATATACCGGCGCATGATCCACAAAAAGTCGATACTTCCTCCCATTTTCCCAGGAATTCCCATTCAATATTTTTACCACGAATTCGCGATATTTACGAGGGAATTTTACACGCAATGTCTATGGATTTTTCTTGTAATCCTTATGTACCTGTTTATTTTTCACGTTTAGTGAAATTTTTAAAATACTTCGTTAAAATGAGCTTTAGCATCCCACGTTTTTACATTGAAACATTTCACTGGGTTTGAATCGCCGACTTTTCCACGATATACTTTTAATTGTCGCTAATCGTTGTGCACTCATTACACACCGACTAAGTATCATCTAACGAGCGAGGATGTCTCGTAAACAAAGTGGCAAAATCATTAGTACTGTGCACTAAACAACTGCTAAAATATGTGACCTATAAGTCGGCAATTGCGTCACATACCCGTTACATATCTGGTACTCTGTCTCGGTGTTTTTCAATGCGCAGGGTACAGACATGTGATAAAAACGTGTCGATATATTTGGTATTGTGAAATCCCCTCGAGATTAAATTTATTTCCAATAAAAATTCATAATCATTGCACGCACATTTTGCAATATTCCAAAACCAAATAAATTTATCTGAAAATTTAAAATTTTTCAATTTCAGTGAATACCTCCACGATTTTCATGCTCCCCTGATACTTTTTGAAAAATTTCGAATTTTCAATTTCAGTGATTACCTCCTCGATTTTCATGCTCTCCTGATACTTTTTTGAAAATTTCGAATTTTTCAATTTTTTTCTCGGAATTTCCCAGAAGAGTTGATAACGTAGGAAATTCTCTTATCCTATTAAATTGATGAAATAATATCCTGATAATGATAATAACAATAATATTATTATCACAAATATAGAATAATATATTCAAAATAATAATAATAATAATAATATTTCACAAAAAAAAATCCAAAAAATCCCGGGAATCCCCGAGAGATGTCACCGTAAGACAATTCCCGCTGAAAAAAAACCCCAAAAATTCCATTGCATTCATTCATCCAGAGATGAAAATTCCAGACCCCCTAACGCGTCATGACGACAATTTGATACAATTGTAATCAATCAAGTAATTGCAAGAGTTCGTTTGAATTTCCCCGCCGAGTCAGAATTAATTCCCCAGTGTAACTCCCTCCACCGCCCCGCGACATATCGTCCATAAAACAATCTAAAACACAAACTGGAAAACGCCCGAGGAAGGGGTAATAACAGTTGACTTGTTTGACGCACTGACTATTTTATTTAGTTTTGTTTTTCCATTTGTTATCGTCACGTCGTAAAATCGTCGTTATCGAGTTGTCACGGCGTCATCATCAGTCACGCAATACAAATCGAAGTTGATGTGCATCATCGAGTGCCGGGTACTTGGACAATTTTCACACCAGGAGTAACAACAAATCGGTGAGCGTCAGTCCCAACAACCTGAATAATCATTTAATCATTTGAAATATAGCTATTCCTGCTAAATCAAGCTATTCCTGGGTATTGGTAATCAGGGATTAACCTTCAAATTGCAAGGCACTCCTAGGCCTGGGATACCTTGATTTTTGGGGGATAAGGTGAAATAAATATTCAACGGTTTTATTATTTAAGTCAGTCGTGTGCAATGGGTGCAAGGGAATAACGGTTTTGTTGCTTCCTGGGCGTTCACTGTTATTCGCTGGATTTTTTTTTTATGGGGTGAATGAAAGTGCAAGTGACGGGGTCAATCAGTATTTACGTCTCTTTGAGATGTAATTGTGATGTGGGAATATTTTTTTTTTGCTTTTGGGAGGAGCTCCATTCTTTGGGGGAATCATCTAATCAAATGAATCAGTGGACGTTTAATTATTGTTTATTTGTTACGAAATTATGGGAAGGAAAAATAAGGAATCATAATTTCTCGGGATTTCATGATTTTCAAAATGTAAACTAATCTTAAATATTTTATTTTTATTTAGAAAAATTGAACTCGATTGTTATTTGTATTTATATCAGACATGAATGGACCTCTGGGGGTTTATGAATTTTTTTTTTTTAATTATCGTCTTCTCAATAAGATAAATCAAATATTCATAGGCCAATTATCTTGAAATTGCATAGAATAATTTATTCTGCATTATTATTTGGAGATGCATTATTCGAGGATTTCTATTTGAAATGATTTCATTCAGCTGCTCATTACAGTGATAATTCCGGAATAAACAAGAGTGATAAATTCCAGTCATGACGTTTCATATTACTTTCTCCGCAAACTTGTTGAATTGCTTTTTGCTCTCTCGATTCATCAAATAAAAACATTCACTTGTGGTGGCCGAGTTCGTGATATTTTTAGATCAATTCAGTTCCTACTTTTTTCCAAGGTCACGAATATTTTTCGGGTTTAGTTATGAGTGTTGTGATATTATTCTCAAGTTATTATTGGATGAGTTTTGAAAGATGCTCGTGTGTTATGTAATTACTGGTGATGTGTGAGTGCAACCTGTTTTGTTTGTGTATTGAGTCTTGGGGCATTTTAGGACTCAGTGTTGGTGATAAGAAAATTATTGGGGATCGCCGAGGGAAGATGTGATGCGACTGTTAAGAAGCTTCGTCTCATGGCTGAGATGCATTACACGTCAATACCACGAGATTTGTCTGGCGAGTTTGTTTCACTCAAAAAAATATCAAAGGTTTGTTTTTTTTTTATTGATTTGAGATGTTCATAGGTCATGGTAGCATTGATTTATTGAAAGATTAATTCATTTTACTTCGTGGTTTTGAATTGAATTTCATTGCAGTCCCTTTTGCAAAGAATCCTAGTTTTCCCTCAGTTTTAGAATTTAGTTCTATTTTTTTTTGGGAATATCTCCGAAAGAGATGGATTTCGAAAATAATGGAGCATCCGCAAGATATTCTCAAACTCACGGCATCAAAAAATTTTATTATTAATTATTAATTTTTATTCCAAGAGATTAGTATTTCCCTGTCAAATAGTATTCACTTTAAATTTCGTTTCACCACTCCACCTCTCCCCATTCCCCTTTGCTTGATAATTTTTGACTCATTTAACCACTTTAACATTTATAATTTGCTCTTGATTTACGTTTTTTTTTTTGAATGAAGTTTGATACTTTGGACTGTCGGGATAAAATATTTGCCAATGATACTAACTCTCCCAGTGGTCCCCTGTTGCGTGGTGACATGAGCCAAGGAGGAGATAGGTGTCACAAGGAACGCAAGGAACACCGTGACAAGTGTAGAGCGTACAGAAAGTACTCGGAATTGACACCACCGAGTCACCACAGCTACGACAATTATGGGTAATTTATAACTTCATTGCTCGATGGAATGATTATTCTGTATTTTTTTTTTCACTCTGGCATTCGAGGGACTTAATAAGTCGTATCTTATCGCTCTAACTCAATAATTGAGAGGAGAGAAAAACGTAAGATAAGTTTGGAGATTGTCTGTGTTAATGCCACTCGTAGTCGGCGGTATAAGTAGGAGGATGATTTTTTTTTTGTATTTACTATTGGAATGCTGAGAATGCTCTCGATGTGGAGTTCTTTGAAGGAGTTATTTTCGATTTGTGCGCAGTAGAAAAATTTAATTTCTCAATATTCTTTCATCTGTCTCAATTTATTCAGCTGTAAAATTGCAAAATGAGATGAGTTAATTGTGGTTATATTCATTTATCGATAAATATGTAAAAAGATAAGAGAGATAACGCAGAGTTTCTGTGATTTTTTTAATGGAGCAGTTTAAAACCGAGAAAAATGACTTTGATGAAGAATTTTGTGTGGATGCTGAGGTATTTGTCGAGTAATGATCTGGACATTGAATTAAATCATCTGGTTTTGACGTTTTACTCGTGGAATCGTGGGCCTCTCACCGTGTAGTGATAATTACTATTTTTTTTTATACAGTAATTCTGTGGCAAGCAAGTCGAATTCCTTGCCTGGCAGATGCAATGCTGCTCTCCAGGGCTCTGGGCCCCTCGTTGCGACTGGAATTTCAGCGGAGGATCTGGCAAGTCAGCTGACAATCCTGGATGTTGGGGTTTTCAAGGCAATCCGGCCCGAGGAGCTCTCCAGCTGTTCGTGGAACAAGAAAAATAAACTCCTGGTGGCGCCGAATGTCGTCGCTTTTACCAGAAGATTTAATCACGTAATATTCAATATTTATCTCTCAATATAAAATCCATGTTCATTAATTATTTTTTTCTGATGCAGGTGAGCTTCTGGACGGTCCAGGAAATTTTAAATTTCTCAACTCCAAAACAGCGGTCTGAAATGATCGCCCATTTTATTCGCGTCGCTAAGAAATTGTACGACTTGAATAATATGCACTCATTATTTGCTATCATATCCGGTCTCCAAAGCGCTCCGATATATAGGTAACTGAGTCATACCATCGACATCCGGAATTTCCATGCAGATTAATTTTATTGGTGACGTTATAATTATTTTTGGATATTGCAGATTGAATAAAACGTGGGCGTGCCTCTCGAAAAAAGATAAGTGTACGTTCGATAAATTGGCTGAGGTATTCAGTGATAAGAATAACTGGATGAATCTCAGGGAGCACATGGAGACCCTCAGATTACCTTGCATTCCTTATTTGGGTCTTTTTCTCACTGATCTTGTATATATTGACATGGCTCATCCGTCTTCTAAGGTAAATAAGAAATTCGACAAGAGTAAATATTCCAATTGAAAACAATCCGTCACTTTATATTTTTTTTTCACTTGTAAACGACTAGATTTTAATTATTTTTAATGCAATTGAAATTTTTTCGGATTACAGAATAACGACAACCATCAGAGGGCAATAAAAATGAATACAGTGCTGACGAGAGTAACTGTCTTTCAAGCCAGTGATTACTCTGGCATCATTCCATTACCAGATGTTCAGAGATATTTAAATAGTGTACGATACATCGAGGAGCTGCAGAAATTCCTTGAAGACGATCATTTCAAGTAATTAGAATAATTAAAAGTCACTCTTGCAGTGAATTCACAGCACCTCAATTATTTGATTTCAGATTATCGATGAAGCTCGAACCCAATTCTCCAGTGGCCTCGTCTAGCAGCAGTAAAGAATCCGTGGGAGACGTAGCAACTGGTGTTGCAGCCTTGTCTTTATCACCAGCAAGAGGCTGTGCTGGTTCACTGCGTCTTCATGCAGCTTCAGCAGCCAATAAATTCGTTCCAGGACACCGGAAATGCCGGAGTTTAGGAACAAAGTGAGTAATTAAATAAAATAACAAACAGGAAAAAAACGTTGAAGCTCCCAATGTTGATCTGTTATATGGCTAAAATAATTCTATTAATTAATTAATCAATTGATGATTGAATTTCGTGGATTAAGATTCATCGCTTGACAGAATTAATTTATCGCTGTTGGAGTTGATTTGATCGTTGATTTTGTTCACCCTTTCTTTCGCAAACAAAAGACAAATAAATATCCACGATGAAAAATTTTTAATTGAAAGAGAAAAGCAAAAGAAACAAATGGCTCTGTCAGGTTTCGTAGCACGAGCCTTCCACGCAACTTCCATAAACAAGGAGGGCGATACGGGACTTATGGAACGTCTGGGTGAGTCCCAGGATCTCAAACAGGGATTTTAACAATTTATCAGATTCAATTGGCTTATGGACCATATCATTTTGTTGATCATCATTTTAATAATTTAGTTATATTTTATTCATCGTTTTAATTTCAATGGTGCACCTTGGATTGAGGCATCGTGGAACCTAGAAAATGCATGAAGTACATTTACTCACCCATTGATGTTAAACTATATGTTTATTTTTTCGTTTTAATGGTAATTGTTCAGTGGAGAAGGGATAAATCTACACGAGTTCTCACGGTATTTTTTTTTTATCTCCATTGTCTATTTTTTTCCCCTGTCTTATCCTTGACAATTTTCCGCGGATAATTTCTGATTCATTCCTGGAATAATTATTGGAATGATTTCTATGTTAAGTGCTTTATCCATTCGCTACTGACATAACAATCATGTTCTCATAATTTTTTATGTCTCATAGAGGTGATACACTGACGGAAATAATTGGCATGTGGTTTAGATTTAATTTTTATGTTCATAGGATTGTAAAAATGGAAATTGTGTTAACAACTCATTGGAAAATTTACCAGTGAAAATATAAGAGGAAGAAATGCTTTAGAGAATTTACTGACACGTGATAATTGATTTCTCTTATTTTTTCTCATTATCGTACGTTTATGTAGGAAAATGGTAAATGACAAGAGATGAATTTATTTCAGAGAGACTGCATTTTATTGTAAATTGTTTCTCTCGTTGTCTTTACCATTGTATTCAATTATTTTTCGTTACCTTAAAGAACGCAATCATGCCTGCACAATCGTGTAGAACAAGCGCATTGAAAATACAAATTCATCGGCGAGAGGGAATGACATAGAAAAATTCGATGCTTGTCATCAAATTATGCATGACAGAAATCATATCAGCGAGACAGTAATCATCAAAATTTATCACGGAGAAAGTGATCCTGAAATTATCAAATAATTTCATTGAATTTCAGTATCTTTGGGAAGGGAACGGGCACATCGCTGGAGCCTAGCCAGATAACAGTGCGTCACCTCCTGGACGATTCAGTTCTCGAAGAGCCCCATTTGGTGTCACCAGTCACTGACCTGGATCAGAATTCACCTGGAACTCCCACAGATGCTCTCAATGACGACTGCAGTTTGCTTTCTAGAACAAGGTAATTAACGATAGCATGAGAAGATAATTCTCATTAATGAAGTCGTAACAGTGATCTAATTAGACGATTAGACCACTTAGATGTCTCTGGGAAAATTCTCGTTGATTTTAAAATAATATTTTGTGTGACATAATTTTTCTCCGCCTTTACATTTTGGAAAATTTTAATAATTCTAATATCGAAATGTTTGTCCATAAATAAACAATTGGTTGACTAGGAATATTTATAGATAAATAATTTTTAAAAATTTCAGCACTCTACCGATACTCCCCTGTACCGTGGACGGTATAATGGAGCCCCGTTGCTCGATGCAGGGTCTTCTCCGTCGAAAAGTTGTTATGAGAGATGGAAGAAAACCTGCAGTATCGACATGGCAGAGGTACTGGATCCAGCTGTGGGCCTCATCGATAGTCTATTTCTCCCCGAAATGCTTCAAGGGATCGGACAGGTGTGATTTTAAACGAGAACCATATAAAATGGTATCGATCCTTGGATGGATCGTCGAATTTTCGGACAGTATGTTCCATCGGGACACATTTCTCCTCACTGATCCCAACAAGGGCAATGTCTACAAGTTCAGAGCCGGATCTGGTGATTTTGCTGATCAGTGGGTCAAGGAATTGCGTGCCACAGTACGAGGGGGTGTCGAGAGGAAGCCAATTCCTGCTAATCTCATGTCCTTCGAGTGAACTGGATTAACGGTAATTTATCACGCATCGCTTATCACTCACGTATGAAATTACTTGTTAATGATTGATTGAGAAATCTGGATAGAACAAATTGCCAATTATCTGATGGCCAAATACCAAATGCTTCGATATTAATGCTCATTATGACTCCATGGGCTTCATTACAGACGAGACGAGTCGAGTTCTTCATTTTTTCGCTCGGTTGTTTATTTTAAATTTGTGGTGAAATGGTCGTGATGATTACAAAGGTGTCAATTCAATTGGAGATATTTTTCAAAATATATTCAGAAGATATAAAGGTGAATTCAAAAAACCGAAAAATATCTCGAGAAAAATTTTCAAACGTGTGATCTTACACCATTTCTCCAACGAAGTCAATTTTTTTTCGTTTTCCACTGCCACTTGTGTTGGACATTACTCAAAAACGTAAATAAATAGTTTTTTTATTTTTTTAAATTCTGTTGAACTGAATAAATATTGAAGGAAGTGATTTTTCTTTACTATGTTCGATGATGGAGGTGAAAAAGCAGGTGAGGCTTGAATCAATTTATTTACAGTTATTATTTACTTCATTATGATCTAGTTAGACATTAGTATTGACTTTTTTTGCTCTCTGAACTGTACTAGTGACATAGTACATCACGAGTGACTATTATTTATCGTCACTTTATGAATATTTTAAAAACCCTCGTCTCGACGAGAATCCTACGCTTACATATCTCGATATTATTTATACTTAACAGTGAATAAATAAACGGTGCAACATGATGGAAATTTGGGGGGTGGGCAAACGAGTCCATCAATAATCATTGACTTGTGGCTTGGAGTCTGTCTGAGACTGTCAATTATATTTCCATGGCGAGTGAACAAAATAGTTGATTAACAAAATACAAGACTAAATCTTTAAGGTGAAAATGAATAATTCAACGAATTACGTTACAACACATTTTGATAATCGTGTGAATTTTCTGTTTGAGGTAATTGTCGGATAATTAATCGACATAATGATTATTCTATTTGTTTTTAATAATTGGATTGTTTTAAAAATTCCGAGGCAAATGTTGACGATTTATTTAGTGAAATTACCGGTCTTTATTGAGTAAAGATTTTATCCTCGTATTTGTTCATTGATTTAACAAATTTTTATTATACAGACGACAATTCACCGGAATTAAATAAATTTATGATTTGAAATACTTGTGGCAATTACGATTATCTTCAGTGAGTTCTCTCATAAATTATCTCAGATCTGCGATTTGATCTCATTGATGAGACTTTAATTAATTAGATCTCACGATGAAATCACTGCAGAATTAAAAATTCAGACACCAATAAAAATTCTTCAACAAATTTTCATAAAAATTTCATGCTGATACGAAATTCTGTGATGACAAAATTAAATCACATGCATTGAAAGGAAAAATGAAGAGTTTCTCACTCGTAGATATTCGTAGGATAGTATTCACTTGTGAATTATTCTCGTTCCGATTCAGTTATTGAATTTTTTTTTTGTCATTAATCCACAAAAATAATTATTGGATGACTCTCAATAAGAATTCCTTTCGACTCACAATTTTAAGTCGTCGTAATTATTAACGACTGAATATTACCAAAGTACTCTGTTTTTACGTTTTTTTCAATAGCGCAAATGTGAATATAAATTATGATAATGGAAAAATGAATCGCAACGCGTCATTGCTGTGTAGCTTGCCTTTTTTCATCGGCATATCATTAGGCGTAATTATAATCAACGATGAATTCGAGTTCTTCATGACAATTATTCAAATTTCGTTATACCGTTTCAATTTATTCGATTGAAGTTCGAGAAGAAATTGAAATTTTCATTTTTTCATTGAAAAACTACATCGAGATTAAATAAAAAAATACAGTTGACATTAATTTCTTTGATATAAATGTTTAATAGTCTGATATATTTAACTTTTGGAAGAATATTCCTCCCGTCAATGTTAATAACGCGAATAATTCATAAGTCTTGATAATTTTGGAGTGCGTGGGCGTAATATCGTATTATCGTCGCGCGTAACTACTCATTACATATCATTTTACATAGGACTAATGAAAATGAGTGTAATTAATCATTTTGGAACCACCGAAAATTCATTAATCACGAGCTCATTGTGAGATTGACTGAATGATTCAATTTGTTTTCATGGAGAAAAATTAATTATACGACTGATTGATTAAATTAGGGATTAGGACGCCAACATTTTTTTATTTCTTAGTGATGATGCCAAAATGTTAGGAGTTATATTTTTTGGAGTCCCTGATGAGAGAAATCGATGATAAATAATGAGTTCATGATTCCGATGACAGATTTCAACCGGAAAATGCCCATGAATTAGAGATTTTTGGGGGGGGAGAATGATTGGGGAGAGATGAGACAAACAACAGGGTTGTTTGTTTATCGATAATTTACTAAGTTTAACAACAATATTTGAATAACACGATTCATTACATAGAGTGGCTTTTCAACGGCTCCATTATTTCTACTGATTTTCATCATCAGGGAGAGAAATTCTCCGGGTCATTGGGGCCGGAGGTGATTTCAAAGATTTTCATCCATTTTTTTTTAGTCCGCGTAATGCGAGCTGTTGAATTATCTAAAAATGAGAGGTGGAATGATCTTTGGACTCATTTTCGAGTTTTGTATCCAATTTTAATGGTTCCTCCGACTCGCCTAAAATACATTTCACTGGAGAAATAAATAAATAGTAATGATCGTACCGATCGATATCTCTCGCTGGTTGTGAAGTCATCCGCTAATTTGTAAGTGTCAATAGAATTAGAACTGAAAGCTTTCTTGTACCATAGAGACAATTTTCAACAGATGTGAGTGAGCGTAATTAAACAATAGATACAGGTGACAGAATTTCAATAGAAGTGCTGGAACAGGTCAAGTTGAATTGTCACATATTTACCCTGTAATTATTGGAATAATCTCGATTAATTACTTGAGAACAATATTCCATGGATATTTCTATTTTATAACACCAACAACAAATTTAAAACGCTATTATTTAACTCTCCATTTATTTCCGGCGGCAGCCTCTGAAATAATTCTCCGTTGCAAAATACTCTTCTGAATAAATTGTTACATATTGTTCTGCAATTTATTCCCACCGAGATAATTGAATAATTATATATTGATAATAGGTTTCACATTCGACTTGTCCTATTCATCGACTTCACTTGTGAATGAATAATTAATTAATGATGAATTAGCAAATGCTTAGCAAAATGTGTAACAGTGAAAGATTATTATTGAATATTTCACACTGAGTGTTTGTAAATCACTTTATTTTTCTATCCAAGAAAATACGAAGACGTGCGTTGATATTGTGACGCATCGGAATGTCGAGGAATACTCATGATAGATCGACGATCAATGAAAACTCTAAATGGAGAATGAAACAAATAAAATAATTACGAAACAAATAGACAAGTAGAATTAATAAACAATTGTGCTAATTGTTCCATTGTGTTGATTAACGTGTAGATTGTTTACGTTGCAAAGTGCAGATAAAGTTTTTTTTGCAAGAAAATATAACTGTTGTCTTATTAATTATCCAAAAATAATTACTGCGTAATATTAATTCATTGATTACATTTGATAGATTGAAAAATATTGGAGACGTGAGCCGAGTTAAATATATTCATAATTAATTGTTAATAAAAATCCGAAAATTCTGTGGTGCCTCGGAGATATTTATTTATTTATTTTTTTTTATCCTGTTGGTGTTTTCAAAAAGGACAGCACAGGCCACCGATATCATCGAGCTCAATGCAATTGCCGTTGTCAAGACACACCTGTCGATAGACAATGAGCTGTCGGAGATCAGTCTGAGTGAAGTTAAATCGAGATTTGACCCAGACGTATAAATTCGTTGTAAAATTTTCAGGTACCGCCAATTTCTGCAATATTCACCATCATTCGTCTCATCATTAGAATTTCAGTAATGAAAGGGGATGATGGAATAATTGAATCTTTACTATTATTAACCTGAAACTTGTCGACTAATTCCTCAGAAATTCCGAGGGCATCTGGAAATCGAATGTCTGGTAAGCGCTGCAGGTGGGTGGCATTTTTTTGGTAGCCGTCGCCCAGGCAAAATGTCAGAAAATCCCTTCTCTCTGAAAAAAAATCAATGCCAATGGATTTTAATACGAATTTCACAGCCTGATGATTGAACTATCGAAAATTAATGTTCAATTCCGCAAAAGTCTATTACAAGCCGAAAAATCATTTTTTTTTCTCAATTTAATTATTTTTTTATAATAAAATCCAGATTTTGGTGATTAAATAATTAGTACAAAAATTAAGACGGGATTTGAATCCCCATAAAGAATTATTACCCGTTTCGAAAAATAAAAATTATTTTATTATTTCGATGGAAAAAATTATTTTATTATTTCGATGGAAAAAATTATTTTATTATTTCCATGGGAAAAATTATTTTATTATTTCGATGGAAAAAATAATACCGTTTTCAGGAAGTGATAAATACACTTGTTTCCCGGGTGGTACTCCAGTTTCACGAGAATACACCGCAATCACCACCAGAACATTCACGACCACTAGAATCTTCATAATCAACTTCCAGTTAATTAATTGAAATGACGTAATGATTGAATTAATAGTGGTGGTCCTCGAGTATCGTCCAGCGAGGGAAAAATATCGACTGAATTGAACTTTTCATATCTTTCGAGAACCTCCCGTACCCTTGACTCCCGAGATTTCACGGTATCAGTAACCACCACATATTAACGCGATAATCTCAGCTCTAATCCCTTTTGACAGTATCACATGCATTAATATGATTGTCATCGCCCTATCTCTCCATACACTATTAAAAATTTGAAATTTCAGTTACAACTTCATCTCAACTGAAAATAATTCTATATAAATAAATAATATCAATAATTCCCCCGAATTTTCAAGTGAATCATCGAACTAAAATTAATGACTACTCAGTTAATTGCAGACATATCGTTGTCATGAATTTAATCCCTCAGTATCTAGGTGTTATAAATATCGATGATGTTTCTATAAAAAAAAACGTATTGCCTGGATAATGACTGGGTGCAATAAAGATAATGATAAGAAACGTTTGAAATTGAATTCGATCGTCGATTGAATTTTTCAATTTATTTTTTTTTCGCAGTCTGTGGCTCGAGCAATCAAGTGTTTGACCACCAATTAATCTTGGCCATGGGCTCCCCGTCGAGCCCGGGATTTGCCCTTTATTTCCCCCCCCACTTCATCCCCCCTCTTTCCTCAAAGTACACCCAACATTGTTAATAATTAACGAAAGCGTGAGATAGTGGACGCCTTCCCCGGCGGAACAAAACCTAGTGCCTCGTGCACCTCCGGAAAACTAGAATTCCCAGGGATAGAGATGGATCTCGACCATAAGAAACATCACTAGATTTTCCCGTTATTCAAAGGGATTATTTATTATTTAATGCGGTAAATTTTGAGACGGATCGAGGGGAAGAGAATTCCGGAGATTTTGCATCTGAGAGTAATTCTTAATTTGAGACAATTTTAATTCAATCTCTTAATTGTTTAATAAACCAGTCGCGAATTCGTTTTTTTTCATTTGTTCTACAGATTTTAGGCAATTTATAAATAAATAAATAAATGGGATATTTATACATTAATTGAAACAAAAAGTTTTGGGGATCTCGCGATTTTATTGATTATTCAATCTAATGACGAATGAGAAGTAGGGATAATTAATAAAAATGTTAAATTCGGTTGATTTAAATTCACCAATTTGTTACCGATTTATTTATTATTTACAGCTGGCAACAATGATGTTTTAATTGGAATGAGTTTAGAGAGGAACCCTATTTTCGATGTTAATTATCGTATTTAAAATTATCGAAATTACTGATTAATTCAGCGGTTCCAGTGGTGAAAAGTAAAACCACCTCCGATGTTCGTGGTCCTGTTAATTATCGGAGTGTCTAATCAATGGTACCGAGGTAAGTCCTTTTTATTTCAACGAGATCGTGTAATTATCCTGACTTTTCTCTCGGTGTAGATATAATTAGAGGATAATTAGAATATATTTTTTTTGTACGACCGAATGTGTCAGTAACTCCGATTATCAGTTTCCTCGTGATATAGTTTGACTGGACAAGAGGAAAGAGGAGTTTACTGTCGAGGGAGAGAGGAAAAGTAAAAAGGGGGATTGGACATGGAATTAGACCAACAAGCTAGTCGGTGTCGTATCCTAGGTAACGGCTCTGCAAACAATCATGTCCGAGCCTTCGTACACACGATGTTATCCAATGTGTGTCGTGGTTGCATGCAAACCCGAAAAGCATATACGGAATTGCAAGGATTAACACAACAGTTGAATCCCAGTAAAGAGTTTAATCATGACATGGATTTTACTCGAGAAAAGAATAATCACCCCCCAAAATTCCCGAGAAACGCTAATTCCGCGAATTCCCTTTCCTTTTCCATTCAACTGATTCAATTTTTATAAATTGATTGATAACTCGTGTCTATAAAAATAATTCGATCATATAAAAAGAAAAATGTATTTTATTCGAAGCGAAAAAATTCTCTCGGTGTGATTATATTGAATAAATAAATTAATGTTTGATAAATAAATATTTTGGGGGGATTTTAGGGATGAGACTACTCCTGGGGTAGAAAACCTGAAATTTCTGGGATATTACTGTTTTCTAAAAAGACTCTTCTATTTTTTAAGGACGAGAAATGATTTTTTTTTTGCCCTCGACTTCTGAAAACGCGGAAAGCTCAAGTGACCCACGGGGAAATCAGTCCGACCTCGGTGCTTTCTCCACTCTCTCGCCGTTTCACTTGTCTTTTTATCTTTTTTTCTTTTTTCTTATCTTTTTTGCAGACCAGATATATAGATGCACAGAGAGCAACGAGTACCAAGCCGATTGTTTCCCATTGTCGGAAGACGAGAGAGATCCACGGACTCTTCTGGGATTTCTTCAGTATTTTTTCCATCCCCTCCGTCTCTCCACCCATCGCCCTTCCGCACTTCCGCCCTTCCGCCCTTCCGCCCCTCCACCCCACCGCCCTTCCACCCCTCGAAAAATTGAAATTCGTGGGTAATTAAAAATCATTCCAAATAATTTATAATCAATCCGATAAAATATGTAATTGATAAAAGAAGAGAAAGAGATGAAAAGCCGCAGCTACTTGATATTCTCGTGGTCCCCAGGACCTTTACGACCTGACCAACCCCCAGGATCGGCATCAACATCGTCTTCGCACCATCCGGATGATTCTAAATAATTAATTCTAACATAGTTACCGGTGTTTTTATAACTGTTTTACCGTCCAACGCCTTGGCGTTACCCATGTATAATTTAACCGACGGTGTTTAAAGTTAAATCCCTAGGGAAACAAGAAGGTGCGAAACAGGACGAGGAGAGGAAGGTGGTGATCCACGTCGTCAGGGTGTGCGGACTAAACCCACCAACTCCCTTAGACACCCGTTGACGTCGTAACGACGTGAAAAATTAAAAACAAGGCCAAGTGTCCTCGGATTTACCGTTTTATTTATTTATCCATTACTGGACCAAAATTTATCCGTTCAAGAAATTCTGGGATTTACCCTATTTCGTAATCCATTCATTTTTTTCAATTTTTTATCACAACATTATCAATATTATATTATTATTTATTTATTTCTCATCTCTATCGCATTGCGTAATTGTAAAAATTGCAGGAAAATTTTGGACTTGTCATTTTTCAATTATAATCGTTCCCATGTAATCAAAAAAAATCAGAAAAAAATAGATATTACGGTATATTCCATGAGAAATCCCATTACACGTATTTTTTAGTGCAGTCGGCTTAATATTGGATGGTATGGGTGCATAACTTGAGCATTTCCACTTCTACCGTACCAATTCGCATTATTTATTCAGTACCTCATCTCTGGAAACAGCTAAACCGGTACAATTCACCTAGCGAAAATTCAGAAGATGCCCAGCGAAATTACAGAATATGTTGTAATAATGTTTTCGTTTTTTACTTGAATTCCATCGGTGAGGGATGATTTCCATGCCGTAACTCATAATTTCCGGAATTTTCCCAACAATTCCCAGCAATAATTATCGTTAACTCTTTATTATTTTATTACTAAATGATTTTAACAATATAATTAGTTGATATGAATCTGAATTGAATAAAAAGGGAGGATGAATTCAGGTCTCGTTAATTAATTACACCGTTTAATTAATTGACCCAGACATATACAGCAATAATTACTGTTGACTCTTTATTATTTTATTACTAAATGATTTTAACAATATAATTAGTTGATATGGATCTGAATTGAATATAAAGGGAGGGTGGATTCAGGTCTCGTTAATTAATTACACCGTTTAATTAATTGAATTTGCAAAAAAATGTGGAACGCTTCACGATTTTGCGTGTCATCCTTGCGCAGGGGCCATGCTAATCTTCTCTGTATCGTTCCAATTTTAGTATATGTACTGCCGAAGCAAGTACGACAATTGGAAAACCACTTGTTTCATATATACCAAAAGGGGTGATACAGAACCACTTGCGAGAGACCGGATGAACAAATCCGTACGATTTGTGGGGCAAAGCCACCTATCGGGGAGATCCAGAACTAAAATCCCATTATTTGAAATTTGACATCAAATCGTAACTTACGATCGTAATTTACCCTCTTATTACCATCTGAAATTATTTGAAATTCCAATATTTTCCCGCTCTCCACCCCTCGCCAAAAATTTTTAAACAATTCGCAATTCCAAAATTATCCAATTTTTTTTTTCATTCGAGTAAATTTCTTTATTTATTTCTATACGCAACCGCAAAAATTCCCTTTATTCCATCTTCCCTGGGAAAAATACCGTCATAAATAATGAGTTCATTGGCATTTTATACAGGTAATATGGAGGCATGAGGTATTCACCGGAAGTGATTAAAAAAAAAAACGCCCCATCGCGAATAGCTCGAAGAGTTCGAAGGAATCACCAGGATCGAGCGATAAAACAATTGTTGTTTCCGAGGCTCAGAGGTACCTACAGTCATATTTTCCAGGAGAAATACACCAAAGGGCAGTACTTATAAAATATTCAGGTGAAAATGCGGGAGGTAAGGGAGAGCGGCTCTTATATCTTCGACTGGAGTATTGCGCACACCCCAAAAAGTCGAGTGTAAGATGTACCCGACGGGTTGAGATTTACTTCATGATTATTGGTAGATATTTTTCCCATTTTATCTCACTCCAATTTTCCCAAGAAAACTCCCAACACAAAAAAAAAATGATCATCAACACTATACACCCCAAAATGAATATTTTTTTTTTCTTGGATATTTAATTTCACTTTAAATTCCGCCGATGCCTTGAACAGAAATAAAAAATAATTGACTCATCCTAAAATAATATTAACACAACTGATATATTATTATATCATTAATATATTTTATATTTGATATTCTCCTGAAATTCCTCACGATAAAAATTGATAAAAATTTTCCCCAAAAAATAAGCAGTTGTTCCGCTCAATGATATTCCGCGCAGGGCCAATCCCGTGGGTTGGTGAAAAATTAAAGCGGAAAAGTCGTGATGTCATCCGCGGTTCGCGCCCAAAGAAAAGCGGGAAAGCATGCGAATGAAAAAAAATATATGCTCTGGGTTCAGAGCACGAAGTCGCTTTGACGGAGCCCCACGGGTACATTACTAGGATTGCCGCCACCAATTGAACTCCCGCGACGCCAACCTCTCGCCAACGTTCGGTGTTTCTCTCCCTCTCCCCTCTCCCCCAAATGCGTTTTACCTTTCGCTTGAATCCGGTACCCTTTATATGTCAGCAAACACCGGCGAACCAAGAAAACCCCCCCGGCAATACCACAGGCCCGTTCAAACATTTCCCAATCGTTTCTCCTTTCCTCGAGACCCTCTGGAGCCCCTCTCAGCCCCTACGAACCCCTCTGAACCCCACTGAACCCCTCTGAACCCCTCTGAACCCCTCTGAACCCCCTGATCCCCCCAAAACATTATGTACTATATCCCCCCTTTCTCCACGTTCTCCCCATCCTCCCCTTTCAACCCCCTCCGCCACCCCCTGTCACTCTATCGCTCATTTCTCGTCAGTCTTTCCACCCCCTGGACCACCCACTTTTCCTAGGAAATCTCGTGCCTTTGACTTGAAACTACTCCGCCATTGTCGAGGCCAGGTTATTTGAGTTCGCCCATTGTCTGGGATAATATTGAGGATGAAATCACGGGATATTAGAAAATCGTTGCAATATGCATGACTGCATTGTCGAGGACGTCCTTTGAGAATTTTATTTATTTCTCTCGAGAAAATAATGGTACCCCTCGCTCATCGCGTGTGGGAAAATTGTGGGATTTGGGAGGTGAAAATTCCGGGAAATTTTCGGGGCGAGTGGTAATCCTCGGTTTTTCCAGGTGCTGGAGAACCGGTGAATTTTCCATTTTTATTTGAACATTTGAAGATTTAAAGGAAAATTCAAATGCGAAATACATATATACATATAATTGAAAAATCTAATAACTGTCACTCAATTGTTTATAATTTTTAATCTAAGAATTCCGAGGAAGAAATAATGCGGAATCCATTAAGGCCGCGATTCCCCGATTTTTCCATTTTCCCGAAAAACTGTAGTGTTTTTAGCGTCAGAACAAAAGCTCCTCAGCAAGGGCCAAGTACATAGGTTTTATGTACTCGTAGATAGTTGGTTAAGCCGAAGGTACAGTGGCACATAAAGCCCAACACAAGGAGGATCGCATACTTATGCCGTCGGTGCGCACATAAAGTTCACCGAGCGTTAGAAAAGGGAGGAGAAATGGTTGGGTGAAAGGGGGAGGGGATTGGATGTGTCTTACACCACTATATTCGCTTTCTTCTTCTCTAGGTACCCAGGCACAAGAATAAGAAACACGGAGGCATACATAAACAAGGAGGTTGGGGATGCAGCAATTTAAAACGTAGCCCGGAATTCCTCCCAGAGGGGCCGTAGACCGGCCCTCTATATTACGAATTCCCTTCCTCCGTGTGTGTTACTGCTCCTCGGCCCACCATTTTTTTTTTCTCTTCCTTTTTCTTTTTACCTACTTCCTTTTTTTACATTCTGACTCACTGCCGAAAAATTTTCTCCAGTTTGAAATACGGGGATGGAGTAGAGTGAATTAACTTGGGATTATGGCGGACGTTTGTTCTTTTTTTTTAATTTCCCGAAGAGTTTTTTTTTTTTTTTGGTGGAGCTGATGCGGTTTAATGGCCTGCCTCGAGTCGTAAGTTTTTCCGACTTTTCATTTTTCATTTTTTTCATTTTTGAAGGATGAATTTTTTCTCGAATGGGCAGCGTAATTATCGGAAAATTAAAAAAATGGAGGGGTGAGGTCGGGCTTTGCGGTGATTGTTATTAATTTTTGGAATAATTTTCATTTGTCGAATGAAAAATAAAAAATTCAATTTCCCAAGTTCCACGTCTTTTCGTGCTTCACTCTCAACCTATTAATTTCTTTCTCATCATCAATTTCCCCACCCCCATCAATAATTAATGATAATGAGAGCTTACTTGTTGATTCCTACGGCAATTACACGTCTCCCCTGATTGTCGTCTTCAATAAATTAAGACGGTAAATTAATGCCAGGTGGCATACGCGATTATTATCCACGGAAAATAATGAAAAAAAAAAAAAATAACTGACGAAGGGTAGTGTATAATTGGGTTAATTCATTCAGAGGGCGTAAATTGTCGGCGATTATGGTGGTAAGATAAGGAGTAAGGAGAGGAGTTCAGAAGTTTAAATTTATTACACTGTCGCCTTTTTACGTGAGAATGAGAATTACGGTAAAACTTTTTTTTATCCCCTCTGCTTATCCATTTCATTTTTGCTCGCGTGTTCAATGGTCATGTGCGTGCGGCTAATCCGTTTTATCTTTTCGGTAGGACGAGACGCATTCCTTCCACCAATTTCCGGTTGACAAGTGCCTTCAACTCTCAGGTACTCGTCTATTTAATAGACCACAATTTCCCATTGAAAACCCTGATTTGAGATACTTAATAAATAATTAATTATCAATTAATAATCGATAGTCACACGGTGGGATAAGACTGCGTACATTTTTTTTAAAATAAAGCAGTTGTAAAAAATGTTGAGGATAGATAAATAATAATATAATCATCGGCAACGACGAGTTTTTTAAGTGAAACAAATCGATGATAATGTTTGCCACCCATAACCCAATAAATAGCCGTCACAACTCGAATGAAAATTTAAATAAGAGCATTGAAAATATAATGGAGTTTGGATAACAGAGTGGATTAAGTCGGGAGTATAATTATTACCTCAACTATATATGATTGATGATCGAGACAGTGTCTGGATCGATAGCAGACTGCAGTATCACTCTGGAATTCGTCTCCAACGGGATTATTTCAGATGGAAGTCAAATTGAGTACAGTTGGAATAACACGAATTTCACCCCCTCAAACTCACTTAATATGAGGAAAATATCGGATAGAAGAGGGAGTGAACGTGGAGAAATTGGTGGTATGAATTTAGCCAACCGAGACTGTCTGACCTAGTTGGAATCTTCACCACTAGTCCTTTAATTTACACTTTTGTTACCCCACACCAACGAGACATCGATTCTCACTGAATCTCGACTCTCGAGTGAGTGACGTTTCTTTTTGGGTCGAAAAACGAATGAAGTAATCGTAGTTATGAGGTAAAAACCACTCATTCGTCTCATCAAATTGTGAGTCAATTATCAAGCATTAAGACCATCGAAATCGGAGAACAGACTGAATGTCTGAGATGAATACTCCTCTTGTTATCTCATTTATTCATTTTTACAAGAATTATCTATTTATTCTGTCAATTCTATGAATCATAAACGCACTGTTCACTTTGATCATTCGATCATTACTATTTTATCATTTTATCTCATTAATTTTTATTTTTATTGTCTCGAGGAAAGATTATTATGGATTTTTATTGGATATCAAAGAGTGATGGCGGACATTAAATATGGACTAACCTAATAGAATCTCGTCGGCAAACATCGCTGGTATGTGTAACCGGTTTCGTAGCCTCTGTTTGGAATAAGCCAGATAGGCTTGCAATACCACACAGAACTCCGATTCAACCCCTGTAGGTTTGTCCACACCAATGGCGATTTCAGGGTACCAACTAAATCAAGTCAACCATCATCCCTTACGGCATTTCCAACTAACTCCGTTATTCCGCATCGTCAATTTTCAAATTAAAGCATTCCATTCAAATTATTTATGCTCTAAATAATTTATTTTATTTAGCGTCAATACCGGTTATTACATTTTACACGTCGAGATTTTTTAAATACTATTATTTGTTTACAATTGCTGTAATAAACTGTCACCTCTGAACCAAAAACGGATATTTTCAGAGATAAGGACTGGAATCAATGAGTCATAATTTTCTGTTGCTACCATGTGTTATTTCGCGTGGTGTCCACAAGTTATGGATAAAATAAAAACAACAATGGGGTATGGTGTGTCCGAGGTATGACGGTTTTCACAGGGATGGGAAAAATCGGTTGAAAAAAAAGAGAAAAAGATGTATTAATGCACACTCCCAATCAAGCTAATGAGTATAATCAGACTATCCGGCAGTCGCGGTTGAAGGGGGTGTGTGGAATGTCGACAGGGGTTTTATAATTTTTTTCCTTTTCTATTCCTTTCTCGTTTCCAGGGGTTTAAGGTGGAGAGGGCGGGAATGAGAACACGTCAAGTGGAAAAAAAAAATATGTATTGCACGGGGTGAATGGGGTGGGTACAAGGGGTGCCATACCACCTGGCCACAAATGGACAATGTCTGACCCTCGCACTATGTCATCCCCTTTTGTGACGTCAGTCACATGCACTTGCTTGTTTTTTAATGCGGGAGGAAATGCCAGGAATAATTTCCCTCTAATTGGAAAAATGGATAAATGAAAATTTAAATTCTCGGGTAAAAAAAATTGTAAACGGAATATTTTTTCCAAATTTCCAAAAAATTTTTGGAATACTTTCCAGAAATTTTTTTTTGAAACAAAAAAAAATTGGGAACAGAACAATTGTATTTTTGGAAAATGGGTTGAAATATTTTTCAAAAATTTGTTTCGCAAATTTTTTAAAATAATTTTCTAGAAATATTTGCGAATATAATTTTTTCCTTTTTTGATTTTTCAATATTCTCAAAAATGAAATTGTTTTGTTTTCCCATTTTTTTAAAAATATTTTCTGAAAAGTTTTCCAGAAATTTATTGAAAATTTTGAAAAAATATTCGGATTACCATTTTTTTTTTTACCCAGGTTGTTGAAAATAAATTGTCACATTATTTGGTATTTATTTATTATTTATTTCTGGGGAAGCATTGAATCATCGGTGGTTTTAGAAAAAGAGGCACAAAATTTTGGGACTATTGAATTAATGAAGACCGAGGGGACCAGTGGAAAGAAGTTCTCCGCAATTTTCTCCGATTTAGATTGAATCCGCAAACTTAAGGATTAACGTGACACGTAACTGTGATTTTGGCAACTCTCAAAGCCGACCCTAAGAGATGGCAGGGGGACAACTCTCAACTCCCTGCCACCTTTGACCACCCAGCCTATGAATTTTTAAAGAAACGTCACTCATTGTAACTGCTGATACTGTAAGTGGAGTTGGGTAAATACTCGAGGATGAGATGGGAGTCTGTCACGTCGATTAGGTGAGACGACAGGTCCATCCGCTCTCGGTGTCTTCTCTTTGCTCATACGCCACTTCACCCCGAGAAATATTCAATAAAAAATTTTCTTACGAAATTTTCAATGCAAAAGTCGTTCACCCATTCTAGACGAATTGTCGATTTTTTTTTGAGCGAACGGGGAAAAAAACATTCTTAAAAATTCTCCTACTATTATTATTATTATTTCAAGTTTATTTTTAATATTTATGAAATAATCCGTCAACGGAGAATTATAAAAAATTTTAATAGTTATAAAAACAAAAATTTCTTTCATTTTAAATTTCAATTTGAATTATTATTATTATTATTTTTATTTCAATTTTATTTTCAATATTTCGGAAATAATCCGTCAACGGAGAATTATAAAAAATTTCAATATTTATAAAAAAATTAATTTCCTTTAATTTTTTTCGAATAATTGAAATTTCAATTTGAAATTTCAAATTGAATTGAATTGTCCTTTAATTTTTATATCCGTATCGAAAAAGGTTTCGTGGGGTGAGGGTGATGAGGGGGATAAGGGGAATAAGGGGGATAAAGGGGATAAAGGGGATGAGGGGATTGAGGGGGTGATATCCTCTCCCTTTCGAAAATGCGAAACAATGCGCGCCTTTACCCTGAGTAAAGTCCAACGAGCGTTGAAGTACCCTTTATGGTGGATAGAGGGGCACGTCGAAAGGCCAAAGGGGCACAGGGGGGTGGTAAGGGGGATGGTCAGAGAGGGGTTAGAGACGGCCCGCTGCAAGTACATTTAATATTTGATGACGCGGGCTGCTGGTCATCCTGCCGAGGCGATAACACGGGCCCCGCGGGAACCTTCCGGCCAACATCCCCTGGAAAACGAGCCCTTCTCACCACCCCCGCCGTTCTCCTCACCACCCCCTTCAACCCCTCATCCCCGTGCCATCCTATGGCGGGATGTGCACTCCTACGCTATCTCGAGAGCTCAGAATTTCAGTGTCCTCAGACCATCACTTTTTTTTTTTTTAATATCTCAACCGATGGGATTGGGGTATATTATTATTATGTTATAATAATGATTGTTATATATTGTTGTATATTATTAAAAAAATGAGGTCCTTGGATTTTTTATCTGGTGAAAATTCAGGGGATTAATTTGTCAAGTTTTTGGTGAAATGGTTTATCGATGGGAATTGGGGGAATTGGCAATGAAGATGATGAAAATCGCTGACATTTTCCCATTAGTCATTTATTCGGATTCTGCAGAGCCCTGCGCTGAGGACTTATTAGTAAACAAACAGGATTTTGTTGATAAGGATAAGCAGCAGAAAGCGGCGACTCAGGGGATGGGTCACCATCAGATTTCATGGATTTTAGAAATGGGATTACTGGGTAATTTTTTTTTTAGAGGAAAATTCACGGGGAAATTATTTCGGGTAATTGTGGAATTCAGGAATTTTTATTATAAATCGGTTGTATGTTTGGTATTTAATAAAACAATTTGGGATTCGGACCGAAATTTTGGATGAGATGCGGAAATAATGAAAAAGTAAGGGGGAAATTTCTTGATATTAGAGAAAAGTTTTGGGAATAAGGAAAACTTATTCTTGAGTCAAGACAACAGTATTCTTGAATCTAGGAACTTGTTTTCTAACATTGAGAAATTTTTTTCCGACGCGGAGAAAGTTTTTCCCTCTGCGGTCGCCAGCACGGAAAAAAGAAAATCGAAGAAATAGTCTGTCTCGGGTTTTTCTCATTTTTTTTTATCCCGCGTGGTAACAGCACCACAGGTCAACAATTAATCACAAATCCCCTCCAAAATAACCAATATTCAAATTTTCCATAACAATTGAAATTTTTTTTCAAATATTTTGTCAATTCCGAATTTTTTTTTCCAGTATTAATTTTTTTATTGAAATCGGTAAGCAAAAAAATCTTTTATTATTATTTAATTACTGTGATATCATAATTACAATGATAATCACTTGGAGAAATAAAAAAATTTGAGAATTTCCCAGGAAATAAAAAAATATAGACGCACGTCTATGAGAATTCGGGAGTCATGGAAAAATCGGAAAATATCGGCAACTCCTCAGTAAAATCCCTCCAGCTGGTCTCCAATATTTTCAGTTATCTTTTCAGATAAAAAAATGATAATATCTGAAGTTGCATTGCCTTCCCCTTCCACTGTAATACCGCCACATTCGATTCTTAACCGATCTATATAACAAGACCACAAAGATTCGTATTCCCGTTGACAGGATGAATGAGCAGTTCCATGAAATATAAATGGCCACCGGGTTATATATCGTTTTCATCGATCGTCACACACTTTATCCGTGCCCTTGTCCATCTCCACTGGCGAAAAGAAAAAAAAACCCCTAAAAAAAAACGGAGGGGCAAAAAGAAATCACACAACCGACTTCTTTATTTATTTTTTTTTTTCAATTGGATGTTGTGTGTGGAAAAGACGACCGGAAAAAGAGAACCTCGAGGGGGTGGGGTGGGAGGACAGGGACATTAATAATTCAACCAGCGAATTCGAGCGCACAAATCTCTGCCTGTCACGCTCCTCAGTTTTTCCTCCTTTTACTTCATCCCTAAAAAAAACCACCCCCAAAGAGAAATTCCCCAAAAATCCAAAAAACTCCCTCTCACCCTGCCCCCGCACCCTCCAGCCCAAAACCCAAATAAAAAATCGATAATTAACAATTAAAACGAGACAAAGGAGAAGAAATGATTCCATCCAAAATACAAATTCTTAATACCCCACGAAGATGCACCACAAAGTGTATGTCCACCCCCGAAAAAACTATAAGGGTCAGACAGTGGTTGCGGGTAGTGGTTGTCCTCCCCCTTCCACGGAGAGACACCAAAAACCCTCTTCATTCTCCCCCCTATCAAGATGGCCGACACCAACTGTGACGCATGCTCTTGCCGATTGCTCCGCCCCTTTACCCCTCCCTCGTCCCACCCCACTGAGTCTCACATATGAGAGAGCAGTAAGAGAGGGATGAAAATCAGCCATCTCTCTTCACCGAGACAACCTACCCCTGTCCTCTATCCCTGATATTTGTTGCTTCATCCCTCTCTCATTGATATCTATCTCTCTCACCCCTTGAAACCCCTATCCCTCTACCCCTCGTACGTCATGTCTCTCTCAATGTCTCTCTTTCTCTCATAAGAAAAGCTTTTTGGACTGTCTCGACCAACCACGCCGTGGGCACGCGCAAAAGAATCAGATGACGAGGGTTGAAAGGGGTGGTAAAGGGCGAGGAAGGGTGAGGAGGGGTGAGGAAGGGTGAGGAAGGGTGAGGAATGGTGAGGAAGGGTGAGGAGGGGTGAGGAAGAATGGTGAAGGGTGAGGAGGAGTGAGGAGGGATGAAGAAGAGTGAGGAGGGATGAGGAAGGGAGGGGATTCAAGAGGGTGGGGTAGGTTTAATGTAGAAAACAGAGGGGGTACGTGATATTTGCTGGGAAACCTATATTCTCCGGCCATCGAGCATATCCCGTTGTCGTTGGTGTTTCACACCGTCCACCACCTCGAAATCATTTCATCTCTCTCTGTCTCTCGGTTTTTGGTGGCATTCAAAAAGCCCACCATCCCCCAATTCACCCCCCACTACCGTTACCACGAGTTTTGTAGTTTACTCATCCCTCCTCTGGGGCTGGATGAGAGAATAGAGTCGAGAACGGGGCAACGTGTTGGGATTGCCGGTTCAACAACTCGCCCAGAACATGACGCGCTGTCTCGTGCACCAGTACCCGAGTTGTTTTTAAAAATTCGTGAACAATTGGCCAATTTGGTTAATAATTATTCGAGATTTTATGACAGTGACAGTTACAAATTTGAATGATATTTGGATTGTCGGTGTATTGTCGATTTTTGGATTTAAACAGTTATTTGGATTTTGGATTTTTACAGTCGCTGGATATCATATCCAGGTTATCAGTGATCAGTGATGATTTTTATTTATTATTTTGTGTGATATTAATTTGTGATGGATAATGCGGATGGTAGTATGAACGATGAGAGTAGATTTGTTTGGGGATTGGGGATCGACTCGTCGACCCGACAGTGACACAAGTATTTGTGACATTTAATTCACTTTTTTCAACACTGGTGTGATATTGTTATAAACAATAGGGGGAGGGTATATATATTTGGGGGTATATCAGGCGGGTGCAAGGGCATCCTGTCTGCTGTTTTGTGGCTCTCATGGCTGGCACCGTGATTCAACGGGAGTACTGATATTCTTTGTCCAGTGGATACGGCAATTGTTTTTTTTTTTTTTAATTTTACTGATACAGCGACAAAATGATGTACTCACCTGATAAGATGATGGGGAGCAAGGGTCTCCATGGGGCACCCATATCGGCACCTGGGTGCTTTCCATCTGGAAGATATTCACCGCCATCGTATCGCGCTGCGCCGGATCAAATGCCACCACCGCCACCACCGAGAAGGTGCATGCCAAATCCACCGGTGAGTTTCATTTTTATTTATTTTTTAATCCTCCAATCGATATCATCCAATCAATAATTAATAAACTATTGACTCCCAAATTACAATTCATTCATGATCAAATTACAAACGAATTGGAAATTAATCGCGAATTTCGAGGACCGAAGACAGAATTTGGATTCAATTCGATTATTCAATTCGATTATTCAATTCGATCCTTTCGAGATTAGTCGAATGCCGATTGGATTCGGGTCTGATCAAAGACAGATCGAATTTTATCACTTCGTCATTCGATCCCGGAGTAATCAACATCAGATTCGAGACAGTAGACGTGCACTTTCGCTTGTAGAACTTTCTCCCTTTTTTTTTTATCTGATCTGCGAAAATTTCGATTGCAATTCCCTGGGGGTCAACATCAGCTCATTCAATTATTCAGTTTAATTATTAATATTTATCTCAATGTGACGACAAATGGTCAATTGACTCGTCTATTCTCTCCCAGCGATACCAAAAATATCCAAAATTAAGGACGAGTTATTCGTGTCCATTGAATTAATCGCTGACAATGAGACAAAGTTATTAATAATGTGCTAAACCCTGACACGTTGGAAAAATAATTAACCAAGTGACGTCATACCAGGGATTTTATTTTCGTGGAAAATGCATGAATGGAGAAAATATGAGTTTAGATAATTGACGTTTATTGAGTGAATTGTCATTTATTCCGGTGTCATGAGAATTTTTTCCAAGGTATTACGATAAAAATGGAATTAATTTCACAAAAAAATTTTTGAGGAGAGAAAGAGTGGGAGAAGGGGTGAAGGGGAGAGTGGGAGAAGGGGAGAGTGGGGATCAATTAGTCGTATGTCAATTTTGTGGATGATTTTTGTTTGGAAATGCGAGATTATGCGATAGACAGAATTTGAAAGGTTTGAATAATTTTATTTATTTTCAACGGGTTTTTCCCACTCGTCTTCTGAGACCCGTGTGTTTGTGGCATCCACCGGTGTGTTTAGTTTATTCATGCGACGTAATAGGATAAAAACCGTTGGTACCCGTTGAGAGTCCCCAGATGAGATTACAGGTACTGTGTGCCGTCACCCGATAACAATCACACGTCTGATCGATTCAACTTTATTTGACTTTTTCATTTATTCATCTTATTTTCACACCAGTGAAAGTTCGAGATATCCCAGAGATTAAACAACTGATTAAAATTTATTCAATAATCCATAATAAAATATACGATATAAATAAATTTAAAAATTCCACAATTACACAAATAATTGTTACAAATTTTTGGGGATATGATTTCAGGTCAATTTATAGTTTATTAATTGGGGAATTAATTATCGGGTTTATTGCGGGGTTGGGGGAGTTTGCGGAGATTTGTTTCAGTTATATGAAAATTTATTGTTCTGGAGTATTAGTTAATTAATATTTTTAAAAATGAGGGGATGATTTTTTAGTGTAGCTGGGATATCGGGGAGATATTGACTGGAAGCTGCTGTAGTTTGTCGGGACTCGGATGAGAGATATAATCGTTATGTATGGAAATTAATGCAGCGGCTAGGTTGATTATTAATGAAAGCTGTCCCCTCGCGTTCTGTAATTATTCAAAGCGTTGTGAAAATTCCGATGAAATTATAACGTTTCGATTTTACAGGCTATTTCCGCTCGCCGAAACAAGTCTGGAATATCAAGCGAAGTAATATGTCATCAGTCCCGTGAAAATTCTTTTTCTCACTCTGTCCTCTGATTTTTCCCATCGACTCTTCTCTTTTCATTCTAAAAAAATCCTGTTCGTCATATTTTTATCTCAGAATTGAAACGATTTAATGAATTAATTAAATCGGTTTTCTAAAAATATTTCTACGACTAGAAATCGAATTTTTTCCTCTGAATTTTAATTTAATGGGAATTTTCCAAATTTAATAAATCAAATAAATAAAATTTAATAAATCAAATTTATTATTAATAATTTTCAACCGAATCGATGAAAAAAGAAATCGTCACATCGAAGAATGTCATAGTCTTGAATTCTTCATCAGCAGTTCGTTGACAGTTGAAAGTTGAAAGGGAAAAAGAAAGGAGGGAAAGAAATCTGGGAAAGTAACACATGTAGGTGATGCATAAGTCGATCGAGGAAATGGCAATTAATGTCAGCGATTAGTTGACCGAGAGTAGCCTTGGCTCCACTTTGGGTTTCGAGTAAAGGAGGGTGTCATCAGGTGGACTACGTGGACAGTACACATGAGATTGCATAATCAATACCAGGACATGTACAACACAGGTTGACGAGCCCTGATGTCACCCTATTGTAAGTGATGTCAGGTGTTGGGGAAAAAAAAAAAAGGTTATGAAGGAGACACTTATTGGGGAGCACTGACAACCCGAATTTCAATTCACGATTCGGACGAATTCATTATTTCACTTGTCCTACGATTTTTCCTTCAAAAGTTACATTTAAAATTGTAAATTAATCAATTTCACATTTTTAATAATCCGAATGTTTATTTATTTTACTAATTCGAATTGTATTTAAAATGGAAAATAGTCACCGAATTTCATTTTTTTTTTCTCTTTCATGGTGATTGATAATTGATTTTTCATAATTCCTCGGTTTCCGGAAATCGAACGTCAAATCCAATTGAATTAATAAATCAAAAGTTCAGGAAAATTATTGATTCGAATTTTCCATATTTCCAAATTTTTTCGTTCATTCCAGAGCATCAGTGCATTCCAGAAATTGACTGATTCGTCAATGAAAAATTCTCCAGAAAAATTGACGTCCCGTTGTCGTTGAAAATTTCCCCAGAAACTTTACCTAGAGAAATTTCCGGAGTAATTCGGAAATTGAAGTGCCGGTGCGATTACCGCGGGGTCAGGGTGAATTTCATCGGGAATTTTTCGACGTGCACACGGGAATGAGAAAAATTGATCTCGAGAAAAAGAGGGGGATGAATCCACAGTGCAGTAAAACTATCTACTAGTGACTAGAAAAGCCGACGTTTCTACCCCGCACACGGTACACTGGGGACACATAACGCTCCCCACTTACATCCAATCACTCCTGATTTATATTTACTACTCGCTTTGCCCTTATTTATTGTCCTTCACGGAGACGCGAAGAATGGTAGCGTTAATTTGGTCGAATTGAAAATAATGGCTTTGGCATACCCACGAAACGAGACAAATGCACACTGAGGAAAAAGTTGTTGCGCACCGGGGAATTGTTCTCCTTCAGTCCCGAAGAATTGATTATAAATTCCTACTCCACCTGCACCCATCATGCAAAAAACTGCATTACCATTCCCTTAAAAAAAAATAATAATTGACCGTAAGACGGGGATGGTAATTACCCTCGTTTAAAATCATTTTTTTAGTCTTAAATCTAAAAAATTCATAAATTGTCATCATCAATTTATTATTCACGAAGGAGTAATGGTTTTTAATTACCTATCAATTGTGTTGAATTGGGTAAAAATTGTTGGGTTTTAGATGTTTTTTTTTTTTTGGACTAGGCATGTGAGATATTTTTTATGTAGTAACATAACTCATCGCGTGTGTCCCTTTCCCTGTCGAATTAGTCCCCGAAACATTATTAGACTGTCTCTTACCGACAAATCGAGTACGAGACTGGTTGACGAGGGGGTAAAAAGACATGTACACTAAAAGAGGGGTTATATGGCGTCACGTAAGTGGTTGGAAAAAGAGTAGTCGATGAAAGAAGACTCGAGTTGTAGTGGTCACGCACGTCAAACCCTCATAATTACCATTTATATTCTCTGTACAATTATATATCGAAATTTCGGCCCTCATTGTGGTAAAAATAGTCTTTCCATACTTGACGAGATCACAGAAACGAAAGCCCTCAATATTCATGCTTTAATCCGGGTAAAAAAATTGTATTCGGAATATTTTTTTCAAATTTTTCAAACCATTTCCCAAAAATGCAATTGTTTTCTTTCCAATTTTTTTTTGTTTCAAAAGGAAAATTTTCTGAAAACATTTCCAGAAATTTTTTGTAAAGTTGCAGAAAATATTTCAATTACAATTTTTTTTGTACCCGGGAACAAATTAATATAAATTAATATTAATGTCTGTAATGATTGAGGGATTTTTATCTTGTTGAATTTTGAGTGAAAATTTTCCTGTGCATTTTCATTTGTGCAATTGCAATAAGTGGACAGGCTTTCCGAGCACTTAGAGATTACGCGAATTAACAATTACTCCATCCAGAATATTCACTTGGTTTTCGGCATTAAAAAGACAATATGCGTGAAATAAAGAGCCAAAAATATATGAAACAGGGACGTCCGGTGGTGCCTCAGCGCGGTTTAACGCTCTTATCATTATTTTTATTACGGTCCCCGTAATGCCCCCGGAGTAAGCCCTGCTTTATCTTTTTTACCTCTATATACTTACACCATCCCCCTCGGTGGTTACTTCGAACAGGGTTATACCGGAAATAAACCCAAGTGTATAATCACAATGCTACTTGCCATTTCTCTTCAAAATCTAGAATAATTAAGTGACCTACAGAGAGCAAATGCATTTCCCCGAAAAAATTCATCAATAAAATCATTCAGGAAAATGATAATTGATGTTTCATGTAATTAAATCGATTGTCCAAATGTACAACTCAATTATAAAATAATTATAAAATAATTGAGACGACAAAAAAGTGAACAATAATAATTTGACTGAGTTAATGCCGCAGTTTTCCGGAAATTTCTCGGAATCCAAGACAGATAACGAAATTTTCGGTCTTATCTTTTTTATGGTCCTCATTCCGCTCTAGGAAAAAGGTCATAATAAAAATGTCGCTATCTCTCTCAGATTCGACGATATTCCTGAAAATTCGAACCAGTCGTTTATCCTTCACCTTTTCCCCGACAAATTCACGAAAAAAGTCGAATTCATTTCGAATCATTGGAGTCGAATGAAAAAATTGAAGAAAAAAAATGACTTCGCTGTAAAAATATGTAATACCCCCCACTCAATGGAATAATTAATTAAATATTAAAAAAATATTTATTTATTCAGATTTTTCTCACGTTATTTGGACGAACTTGACGTCTCGATGGGAAAGTCCAATAATTTTAGTCGTATTCAATTATGAGAATAACAAAGTAATTGAAATAATAGAATTAACTCGAATTACGATGAGTCCTCATAATTTTTGTATTTAGATAAAAAGTTGGCCGCCGTCTCACCGGTGAAATTAATTCGCCCCACAAAATTTCACTTTTTCCCCAACTGCCGACGGTCGGACGGTTCAATAATTCAATAATTTATTTTTGGCCAGTCATATGCACATCTCTTCTCTCTTCCACTAGCTTTTCCTGTCCCCCGGAATGTTTTTCTATGTTGAAACGACCTAAATACTGGGCTCTACTCTTCATGAGGGATCTACCGATTATTACGGGCTTTAATCTCCAGGTGTCCGGATTATTTTCACCATTTATTTCACCATTTTTAACATTTTATTCTGATTCCATTAAAAACAAATTTATCAATTCTAAAATTTCCTTTTTATCCAGAACTTGACCGGTCATATTACGTAATAAAAAAAGAACATTAAAAAATTTATTTTACACTATGAATTCTTTGAGATATAATTTCTCAGTCACTCCGATATCATTTCCGGTATTTTCCCATTCCATCCAGGAGAACAGTATTTTTTTTTCATGATTAAATTACATTTAATTTTTAATAAAAAATATGGGATTTCCGGTGAAATGGAGGAATCACGGGTTATCGAGGTGAAATTGAAGTGGCCCTCACGAGAATCAAGAGTCTATCATTACTACCATATGTCCTCTTCTCGATTAAAATCAACCGTGTGTTACATTCTCCCCTCCAATAAATAGTGGTCATTTGTCCACCTGTTTCTCCGTGTTTACGTGCGTGTGTCCACGTACCAGTGGATTTTAGCCTAGAATAAATTCACAGGGATGTGTGTCACTCTTCAAACATCCACGCTTTTCAACCCCCAGTGTAATCTGCTTCTGTTTACATCCTTTATTCGTTTTCTTTCCTTCCTTCTACCTCTGTACAATCACTAAACAAATTCACTAGTTTTACCAGCTTTCTTTGACGTACACCGAGGGGCTTATAGCGGTTGTATATATACATTAGAAAACGATCGAACTCACCTATCATGTCTTGTCAATGTACGCTCGTATGAAAATACTCGGTACTCGATTTATTCCGGGGGGAGAGTCATTTTTTTCAATTTAAGTCATTTTTTTAATTCACAATTCCATTCGTCGGTTCCTCCATTAAAAAAAAAATTAATTAATTGCATTAAAAAATATTTGTACAACCCCATATTCACAAATTATAAATTTTACATTATTATTATTTGTATTATTATTATTAATAATTGTCTGCACTTTTTTTTGGTGGAAAATCAATTGAATTTGTTCAGTAATGATAATTATAAAATTAATCAGATAAAATTGGTTTATCTCGTCAGGACTATTGACGAAATTTTTTTTTAATTATCTCAGAAGGTTGAATTGACACTAGGAGTCACGAAGTCTCGGGGAACAATTCCCGGCATTTCCGAAAATTGGCTTTATCCAAACGTCTCTCTCTGTAATACAGTAACTCGAGGGGTAAAATCCCTTAATAAAATTATCGTCATGCCGTGTTACGATCACCGCGGACAAATCGACGTTTCAATTTTGTTAATGCTCGTTTGGGCATCCCGCAGGGGAATCCCAGACGATACTAAAGTATATCCCAGCATCTCTCCGATGGAGACTTCGTCTACCCCTCCGGAGAAGCACATAACATTTATCCCAGAGCTTTTCCTCAGTTCGTCTCATTCTTGGTTGCAGTTTTCCAACCCCTCGGTTGTTATTCCTCATGTTTATGTGTATATACACCACGAAAGAATATACCTTAATAAACCATGTACATTATATACTTGAAATACTTCAAATAAAAATAACATATTTATTTCAAGTGTCCAATTTTTTAATTCAATTAAATCACATTAATTTTTTTTTATCAATTCTTTCACTCGGATAATTTATTCATGAACTATTGATTATTAATTTTTTGATTTTTGGTGGGAAAAATGGTGGACATTTTGATGGATCAAATTTACAGAGAAAATTTGTTTTCTCTGTAAAAAGTTTTTTTTTTATGAATTCAATGGTAAAAATTTGGCAAGTGGCACGCGATTATGTGTCAGGACGAATTTTATTAGGTATTTCTCTTGGTGTACGCGTCACTTCCCTCTTCCGATCAACTCGAGAGAGTTTTGACGATTGGGGTGTCACTGACACGTGCTGTCACGTGCCTTCAATCTACTTCACTCATCCCTGACACTTCTGCCACGCGACCAACCTGTCACACGATTTACATCGATCTCCAACTACATTCCATGTTTATTCCCCGAGAAGGGCCCTATCAAATCATTCCGAGGGGTGGGACATTATAAAAATTGATTCGACTAATTGAATGTAATCGTCTGAGAGTGACTAGGTCAATTTTTATTTCCTACATCAAATTATTCACCTATTTTTTTTATTCACAAATACTCACCAAAAAAAAAAATATTCCCGGCCCTACTGACCCTTTCCACTCCTCAATATTTACCGAATTTTTCAAGTTGAATAATTCCTTCGGTACATCATAATTTTTAAGTCCAACTCTCAAAGGCGTCTTACGATCAATTTTATAAATCAATCCCGACTCGCATTAAATTTAAAAATCGAAGAAAAAAAAATTGCGAGTGTCCAGAATTTTCCGTCAAATTTCACACTCATGCCAGTCTTTGACATTTTCATAATCTCGGACTTTGTCGGGTTTAGAATGATTATTATATATTTATTCATTCGGAAATATCGATAGGTGGGGAAATAAAATTGAATCAGTGTGGAAAGGTGGAATAATTGGACAGTGGTCTTCCTTGGTGATTTCGACACGAGTGGTGTACATGAGGGGTTCATGGTCGCGTTTCGCCTGTAGGTCATATCCACTATTTACCTACACATAAACACCGGGTAAGTGTCAACAACGCGGAAAACGGGCGGTTCACTGCGGTACGGACTAGCAAAGTCGAGTTTGCATTGATTATGAGACCGCTGGCATATGCCCTGTACGACAGACCAGGATTTTCGCTCGGTTTGACACGAATTTATCATGCAATATTCTCAGTTTATACGCTATAGGCATCCGGGAATATGACCGGAAATATTCAACGAAAATGACAAAAATTACTAAAAAATATGAAGCGGTTTGTGAAATCATGATTATTGACAGCGAATAACTTCTCGGGAAAATTATTAAAAATTACGAAAATTGGAGGAATTACTAGGGAATGATCTGGTATTTTTTATGAACAGGTACATGTAGATCCTGATGAATTCACCTGCTTTGCACCCTCGATAATTCTGTTATGAAAGAGACAACTGTGACACAGCGGATTTATCATTCGACCTGTCATTTCCGTTGTTTTATCACCTCGATCGCAATTAGAGGATCATCAAAACACTCGAAAATAGCCTAAACATGCCAGAAAAAGATAACAGGAATTACAAATGAACATAAACCGATAAAAAAATATTTAAAAAAATTACTAAACCCTGAATTTATAAAAAAAAAATTGATAAATACAGCAACAGAAATTTTCTCAGTGTGTTGTTGAATGGAAAATCATTTAGAGAATTATTTTCTTTCATGCACGTAATTTTTGGTGGATTTTAGTCCGTGGGGTGAAATTTTTTGGGCGGTACAATTGCGGTTTTCTCGAGTCCGCGGTACGTGGTACCATCGGGAGGCAAAAAGTGAGACGAGAAATTTTTTGGGTGAGAGGATGAGGTGGAACAGTGGAAAAGAGAGAGGAGAGAGGGTTTTGAGTATGGCGGCTGTGACTATAGTGGATGGTGTGGATCGATGTGAGAGAGCGTCGAGATCTGATTGGCGGGGCTGCGGGGGCGGTACGCAATGTAGCCAATCAGCGCTGGTGGCCTCAATATAGCCGCTATATACGAAATCACGGATTTTTTACACGCGTTTTTCCGAGCTATCGCCGTAGACATTGAGTTAAAAGTCAAGACCGATATAAAAATTAAAAATCATTGAATTCTCCATTAATCCAAAATAAATAAAAAATAATTGCCGTTATTTTACACATTTTTATATTAAAAATAATGAATCGTCGGTTAAAAATCAAGTTAAAAAAAAATGGCAGACTCATATCGAACATATGAAATAAAAAAATAAATAATAAATATCATTGAATTTTTCATTAATTGAATTTCCAGAAATGATTTCCGCGATTTTTTCACATTTTCATTTTTTTTTTGTAATTAATTCTGGAATCAAATGATTCTGATTTCGGATAAATTCTGATTGAGAAAATTTAAACATTTCTTTTTTCCATGAATAGAGAGTACACGTGTTAAAATGTTCACTGGCATTCATCAACAATTCATTTTTATTTATCTTTCACTCGGTTTGTTTCACGTGTTCCGTGCATTTTTCACTTACACGAAGTCTTTAAACTCTGAGGAACAGTATCACAAGTTGATAAAGCGCACGTGTAAAAAATGTCCACCGACTTTCATTAACAATTCATGTTTATTTTCCGTACATAAATGTATTCGTCCGATAAAACGACAAAGTGCACAATTAGTTGGTTTAAATCCTGCAAACGTGCAGTTTCCTTTTTTCAGGAAGAAGTGAAATAAAAATTACGGTAATCGGATGATGAATAAATTATAATCCCAGCGATAATTACTCCACCAATAAAGCAAGCAATACATATCGGACTCGAGTCATAAAATAAAAAATTCAAAGACACAAAAAATTCAGTAAAAATTGTTGCAAAAATTTTTTCCGAACGGACAATTTGTAATAAAAAAATAAATAAATAAAAAAAACAAAGAGAATTTCTCAACAGCTGCATTTCCCTCAATCTGGCGTTGTGTTAATAAAAAAGAGGATTAAAAAAGGTGATGCATTTAGTTTACAAAATTTCAAAGTATTAAAAAGGTGAAAATGAAAATTGAATACGCGATAATGACTGATGAAACAGGTGTAATTGAATTTTTTCATTAAAAGGAGGAAATAAATGGCTGACTCTTTGGCGCTTCAAGAGAATTCTTGGATGGGGTTTTTAGGGATCTGAGTGGAAAATGGTCAAAAAATCAACTGAAAGACCCGGGAGTTTTCCACGTGGCGTTTCTACAGCGAATCGGAATATTACATTACGAAATTTCATAAATTCCCTTTAGCTGGGCTCTTAGGCGCTTCTCTCGCGCTTCATCGTGAACTCGTGTTTTTCTCGTGAAATAGTAATGTCGTCAGAGAGGAAGGAGCTGAAGAAAACTGCAACATAAATCCGCTTCTACCTTGGGTTACCCCGTGCGTTATATCTCAGTCCCGGAGGTTCGTCTCGGTTCCTTTATTCTTTCTATTTCTTTATCATTTTTTCGTCTCGAGTGAATCAAACATTTTATGGAATTCATTAACATCAAATTCTATTGAGAATTTCCCCTCCTGCATTTTCTTTTTCATCAATTTTATCTCCTCTAATTGAAATAAATAAACGAGATTATAATTAATTACTTCGTAACGAATGTATCAATCCGATTTATTTTTTTTAGTTGTTAAATCAATTTTGAATATTTCCTGTTTTTTTTTTAAAAAAGATCTCGTGGGTACGTCGAGACTGGACAGGTGTTCAAACTTCTTTAAACGAAATCGGTGAATAATATAAACGGGTTGACAGTGACGATAGAGTAGAAGTTTCTTCGATTATAACAAAAGTGTGGAGGGTACCCAGTGGGCCGTGGATTCATTTGTTATTAACGAGAATTGCGATGAGAAGAGAGACGAGTGCTATGTAGAAATGTAACATCAAGGGAGAGAAGAAGATGAGATAGACTTCTTCGGGTTTGGGATTGAGGATGAGTGAATGGTTACCGAGGGGAAAAGAGGGATGGCAAAGTGCTGGGGACTTTGAACACGACTTCACACTTTGACTCGCACGACTCTCGTAAATCTAGGTAATTATCAGCGCAACTTTGCGCTCTTTCTCTCCGATAAAACTTGTGTCTCATCTCTCCTTTTCTATCCTCTCTTCGTCTCTTCCTCTCCTCTTCTCACCCTCTCTTTCTCTCATTTGAAAGGAGACAACTCTTTTCAACACGGAAAATATCAAAGAAAAAGTGACACCCCAGAATTAAATTCTCGAGAGACTTTTCACGCGTCAATATCTCTCATTGGTCATTCGGAATAAAACTGTCATTGGTCATTCCAAATAAAACTGTCATTGGTCAATTGATTATGTTATCATCAACACAAAGAAATCCAATGACGAACGCGAGGCGCGTCTCGCTCAAATGTAAACACCGGGAAAATCATTTGTATTTATTCTATTCACTATCCGAGAGAAATAAAATCTGTCATTACACTCCCAATATTTTTTTGATATTCTTACCCAACCATTGATAAGACATCCTCTCATTGGTCAATTGACTATGTTATCATCAACACAAAGAAATCCAATGACGAGCGCGGGGCGCGTCTCGCTCAGATGTAAACACCGGGAAAATCATTTGTATTTATTCTATTCACTATCCGAGAGGAATAAAATCTGTCATGACACTCCCAATATTTTGTTGATATTCTTACCCAACCATTGATAAGACATCCTCTCATTGGTCAATTGACTATGTTATCATCAACACAAAGAAATCCAATGACGAGCGCGAAAATCATTTCTATTTATTCTATTCACTATCCGAGAGGAATAAAATCTGTCATTACACTCAGGAATATTTTTTTGATATCTTACTATTGATATAAAAATATTGATAAGACATCCGGTAATCCGGTGCTTCCACAAAATTTTCATGAACTCCCCTCCCCAACCCCTCACTCTCACTCTCTAATTACTTCAATTGAAGGAAAAAAAAAACTCATGCAAAGACAATTTTCAATCACCCTCATCATCTCCAATTATTCAACAATTGTAACTTTTTTGTTTCATTTTATGTTCCAATGGTTCCCCCTCGATTTTCCCCCTTCCTCCCCCAATTGTCCACCGATTCCAATTAATTTCCATTAAAATGTGACTCCCAGTATTATTTCCCACACGATAAAAAAAAAAAGGCAAAAAGTTTAATTGAAAGGTCCATTATTGGGGTTTAAAATACATCCGAAAAGTGTAGTCCCCATTGTTCTTCAAATTGGGCAGTTGAAATTTGCTGAAAGTGGTTTTCGTGGAAAATCAATTAGCGAGAAAATCGATTGACTGTAGAATATAGACTTGCCATGGAACAATATATTGAAGCAGTATATAGTGTTGCATATAGTACAAGGGGATACATATGTTTGGCGATAGGTTGGCTGAATTTATCGTGTATTGGTCCTTGGTATGTGTTGGAAGCCTTGATATTGTATATTATGTACAAGTGTTGAGGATTTCGAGAGCGCAGAATCGGTTGTCCGAGGCCGGCAATCACGCGATGCTCCTCGCGTTATCTTCTCCCCTGCTGTAAGGGATGATACGGACGTCACGTACCTCGGCTCTTTGCTATATACCACCCATATACGCCGCAATTTCGTGAAATTGCGGTTACCTCGCTATTCTACCTATCATTCTCCTTATATACGTCACACTAAAAATGAAAATATCATTTTCTTCTTATTCCTCCCGGGATAATTTTTCATTCTTCACCAGACATTTTCCCGCCCCCTCCCACCCCCTGCCACCCCCTCTCGCTCTCAAAAGCGAAAACCTGAATTTTTCCTTTGAAAAAAATTCTGACGAAAAATCTATGAAAACCATTTTTTCAGTAATTATAATGTGGGCAAACGAATTTTGGAAATATCGTTGATTAAATTCTTTTCAATTGAAAAAAAAAATCAATTTCGATTGATTATTACATAAATTCCATTTTTCACTCACCCATTGAGTCCTCCATTCGGCAATTTTTATTGAATCCACGTAGTGGCGGAAAAAAAAGTTGATTTTTCAAAAAGTACAGCGGGAGAGAAAAAACATGGAACAATTCAGGCGCTTAACAATTCAGCGGTAATATAGGTATATTGCCAGGCAGGAGTACCGTGCAATGTTACTCTCCCCTTTTTTTTTTGCATTTTTCGCCTCTCGAGTATGAAATTTTCCCGGGGCAAGGGACGAGTTCGCCAGCCGCGATGCAATCTCTCATATCGCTCGCACGAGTATAGAATTCAATCAATGCTCGACCGGTGGTTGGTTAATCGGTCACGTACATCGTACCGAGGGGGTGGAGAGGGTGGGGGATAGTGTACTACGGCCAACCAGTGAAAATAAAATTGCCAAGTACCAAACGATGGACTCCACTCATGTGTACGTGTGACTTCCACTGTTTGCTCGACATACACATGTTCAAGTTTAAATGTGATAACTCGTATCGCGATAAGAGAAAAAAAGTGCAAATTAACTAGATGGGTTGGAACGAAATCCGATGGTGACTAGATTTCGAATCTTCGAGGTTTCCATTAAAAATCAGAGGCACAAATATTTTTGCATATTTTTTTTTCGTTTACTTGATAAATTTTAATTGCTAAAAATCTCGATTTTAATCCGCAGACAGAGTAAATTCATAAAAATTACTTCTCTCCAATCCCTTGATTAACCGTCGCGACGAGTTAATTATAATCCCAAAAATACAAAAGTCAGGAGCTGAAGGACGTCTCGAAAAATAGATATTCAGACGTCGAACTATTGAAATTGAATAATCTAATGCTGCATAATGGTTTGAATTCCCGAAGTAACTCGTTTAATTGGTGAAAGCGTCGCGACGTCGGCATGCCCCGATTCTGTCAATCTCCAGAATCACTACTACCACTTTAAATCTTCATACTATTCCACCCCGGGTTGTTTCAATATTTATAACCATTTCCCCGTCAAACGAGGTCAGAGGTGATTGATTATAATTTTCGTCTGAATCTACCGATGACTTTTCCACTTTACCCCACCCTTGGCTCCATAAACAACCGACAAAAAAAAAAATTAAAAATCGGATAATCAGGCGAGATCATGCATGATCGACGAATTGGATCCACTGGTGTTGGTCATCCTGAAATTTCAATTGCAATTGATCCTATCGATTGCATAATTGTTTCCTAGCTGTCGTCTAGGTATCACTACCGCCCCAGACTATCGAACCTGTATTTTTATCTCCGGTTAATGATGTCGATCGATGATAGTTCAATGTTCACTCTACTTTTGGATTTGCATGACTTATGCAATACGTTTTCTGGTTTTAAATAAAAATTATGTTGTATAATTATTTTTTCGATCTTTCGGTCATTGAGAATTTTTCTCTCACGAATTTCAAACGAAAATTCTAAACTTTTGAGTTGCGAAATTATTTTTTATTATTAATGTAATTAATTTATCTCGTTACAGAGTCGGATACTTGAAGATGCGTCGATCATGTGTAATTCCTGGTCGCCAAGGCATAATGTGAGTATTAAAATTATTTTAATTATTTATTTCAATTATATGAATGTCTTGATGAATGAATGAATGAATCAGATAAAAATGGTGGAATCCAGTAGTTCGGGAATTGTTATTGAATATTTTTTCCGGGTCGTCGTGTAATTGCGAAATTATAGACTTCGATTAAACCGAATCATGAGCTGTAATAATTTTTGAGTTGTTTTAATGCGCATGAAAAGAGCCATTTCACCGGTAGTCCTGGAAAAATGGGATAAATTTATGTTGAGATACGTGAAAGAGGGTTTTGCACTGACGACCAAAGAGTTGGTGAAGTTTGAGGGAGGCTTCATGTTGGTGTACTCTTCTCGTAATATTTATGTTTTACGGAGAGGGTGCACGTAGTTACCGGTAGTGTGGCCCACATAAACTGGCTAACTCGCGGTTACGATTATGGCCAGGGGCAAATTGATTATTTAGATATACGATGGGAGACCTAACGTTAGCTTTTCCAGTAAGGATAGTTTGTGCGCCATAAAAACCGAAGTCGAGTGTCACTTATGCTTTTTACGGATCCGCTTGGACACCTGTACATTTCAGCCCATCCCCTTTTCCTCGGTTTGTTAGCTTTTCTCGAGTAAACAATTATAAAAAAATGCTGATGGAAATTTCATCAGAAAATTATCCAGAATCGTTCCAATTTTTAGAGATTTTTCGGGAGAGAAATGGAATATTTTTGAAATTCCTCAGAAATAAAATTTTTTAAAGTAACAATGGGGGCAATTTTTTATTAATTCATTCACGCAACCTTAGTTCAGCAATTCAACGTACTTGAAAAGTCAGTATTTACCATAGTTGTTGTTTATTGATTCAATTTGTTGCGGTAATCTATGTCCCATCAAAGTTCTTGATTAAATCGTCGAAGAAAGTCATCCAAAAATTGTTTAATTATTATTGCAATTCAAATCCCAATCCTGCATTATCAAAATCAATTTCTAAAAACATCCTAGTATATATAAATAAATTCGTAACGAATTTGACCATTCGGTTGCCGGAGTGATATTTAATAAATCAATGATTCATCAAATATTTATAAAAAAACACAATTTCCCTGCATTAATCATTTTCAAAACGTTCTGTCGTGCTCATTGACGATCGGTAAACCATTTGAAGACTTTCTTTTTCAATTACTTAATTATTCACAGCCTACTTCCATACGCTAGTCACAAAAATACCTCCATATACTTAATTCAAAATTAATGCTCGCGTTATGCAATTCGAAAATAGTCAAAACAATCAATGAATTACGCGGCATTTCCGCACTTGATCCGAATCGAAAGTTCTAAAATAGTTGCAAACAAATTGATCGCTGTAACTATTTGAAAATAACTGCCTCCAACGTAGTTCAAAACTTTATAATATTATCAGTCATTACCACTCATTGTCACTTACAATTTTCCAGGAAAGCTAAATAAAGAATTTCTCTCATGGAGAGTCAAAATAAATACCAGCAATAAAAACACTGAAAATATAACTCATCAGACATGTCATTACTCTTTCCATAATAATGTCATAATAAATTATGACTAGAATCATCCCATTTAATGCATTATCTAACCGTAAAAATTCAGTTTCCAGATAACTCTTGAAAAAAAAATTAACCACGACATTCCATTTTTAATACCATATATTTCAAATCAGACAGCTTAATGATTAATCGATATTCGTCTGCCCCATGCATAAACGATAGTCTACCTATTATTACATCTGCAAATGCATTTACACCCCCGCGGATACGAATTATTAATTAAAATTAAACGGTGTATGTTAATTTTTTATTATTGAGAGGACTTGAGCACTCGATTATTCTTTAAATCTAAGATTTTTGATGATCTCCGACGGATATATCACCAGGAGCTTTCTCTAGACACAAGGCACTCCGCCATGCACGAACAACCAGTCTCCTCGTTTTCGTGTCACCTGTCACATTTTCTCGATTATTTTATTTATTCATGAAATCGAGACTGCGCTCGTTTTATAGCTGTGCAAGTGACTCTAGAGTTTGGTTAAGTGTCTACGTACAAACACTGGGTTTGCGAATAATTTTTTAACGGTTATTCAACCGAAATGGACCACATGGGGATGTGGGTTAGGGGATGAAAATAAAAAGTGGATTGCACTAATTTTGAAAGAGTTCACGTGGGTAAATTTTAACGTGAGATTATATTGCATCTTCTCATAATTTGGGAATCGATTGACGGATGTCTGGATGAGTCGCTCGGTATCTCAACGATAGATTGAAATTGATGGATCGATTAAGCGAGTGATGGAATTATTCATATGCGATTGTCTGAGCTGTTGAGGTACTTGCGGGGGAATAATGCGGGTACAATTTAATTTGCAATTACGTTTCGAATAATCTGGGATTATTTATATTTTTTTGACAATTTTCAAGAAAATTTTTAACACTCGATTTTTTTTATTAATCGATTTTTGAGGTGTCGATATTTTTGAGGTGTCGTTTTTCTAAGATTTTGTATAAATAGTCCTGTCACTTGTCAATTGCCGTCTTCTTCTGCTCAGACCCTGAATTATTGACGTCTTATTGGCAAACAGTTTAAAGTTCAAGTGAAGAAATTCAAGTTCTGAATGAAATGACCTCAACTCCATCAATCCTTCATTGACTATGAGAGATAGTTCCAAATCAATAAAGTCGCTGCAATTTTCAAAAGATTCTTCAATATGAATTAAATCTTATTAAGAATAACAAAAAAAAATTCCACGAATTTCCATTATTTTTTCGATTAATCGTAATTTCAGGGGAATAATTGAACCGAAAAATCAAATAATTGATCGATAATCCAGAGTAACAATTGATCAATCTCCAAATGGCGTCGCCATTAATACGCAAAGCAGTCAATTCTCATTCCCCGCAATTTCCCATCTTGGCAAAATCACCACATTATTCCCTCTATTTTTCGTACCACTTAAACCCGCAATTTCTCTTACTCGAACGTCTCCCCAGAGGTGTACAAATAAAAACCCACAGGGCTTTTTGTGGGAGATAATTCAATTGTAATTGCCTAATTTCTTAACGTCGGTGGAAATACGAGGAGAAAATAACTGGACGAGGTGGAAGAAAGAATAAAGTGGAAAACAAGGATATGTCGGTGAAAAAAATGACTCTATTAGCCCTCGGGGGGTGGATACAGGAGGCAATACACAGCAACAAGTTTAACTTGAGGGGCTGCTAACAACTCTTCTTAACCAGAGCAATTTCTACCCTATTTCAGTCATGTCCTTCTTCACCTTACTCTGTTAAACATACGCCTTTTCAACAATAAGAAGATCCCTCTTGATCCTCGAGGGTCGTAGATTAATCGTCTCGTTAACGTCCACAACAACGGACTAATCAGTCTTTTCACAAAATTCCACAACGCAAAGATTAATTATTTATTTATACAAATCCAGAGTGATTTTTCATTCTTTCCATTTTCTCGGTGATTCGAAATAAAAATCAAAGCTTTATAGCTTTTTTTTTATATAATTAAAAAATTGTAATTAATAGGAAATATTGTTCAAAAGATTGAGGATGTCGCGAATAATTCATTCGAATTATTTATTTGTGATAATTCAATTGACAAATATTTCTTACTCGTCACGCTGGAATACCGGAAGGAAAAAGAATGATTTGGGGTGTCATAAAATGCGAATATAATGGCAACCAGGAGGAGGTGGTGTAAGTGAAAAAAGAAAGCAAAGGGAAAGTTCATAAATAATCGAAGTCCCTCCCCTACCTCGGCACGACGGTGCTTTTCACATGAAACATTGATCGGTCTATGCGGACGTTACGGACCGTAATGAATATATCGTTGTACATAATACCGTGAATTTTCTGCTTGAGGGTGAATTCGCGGGAACACGCGGTACGCCTTGATTTTTATTTCCCTATTCCCAAGTCAAACAGCTGGTGGATTATTAAAACGAGTGACTCCCTTAAATCATTGAAATCGCTCGCGGTGAAAAATATTTGTCAATCCGCAATATTTTTGAGTAATTTAACACGAGAAATTGAATTTTCATAAATTTTCAAAATAAACGAAAAATTTCAATCGAAATTCAACTGTCATGATTGAGAATTTTTACCTGGAATTGGAAATTTATAAGATTAGCTCATTGGAATTGGTGATTTGTGATTTATAGGGTGAACTATGAATTTTAAATTGCAGGGTGACATTTTTGGGGGATTAAACAGCGGAATTCAGGATGGATTGCTGTCAAGAGCAGAAGCACTTGCTGCGGATTTAGGTAAACACAATGCTGGCACACCAATGCCACTGAAACATGATCCAGTATCAGTTTATCATCATGGGGCACACATGGGAAGTCCACACCCCAACAATCGGCCTCATCACCAGGTACAATCACACCTATTTGTGAGTCTAACCTTGATAATAATTTTATTACCACTTAAGTCATACAATCCATACCTGAAATTGAATGCTAAAATAATCGCACTAAAATGATGACCGATAAAATACGGATGAAATATCCAGAAATTACCAAAACCTGAAAATCATAGAAAACTCTATTTTACCATTCAATATATAAATTGTAATATAAATAATGAATAAATAATAAAAAAAATTGGGATACCTGAATTTTGGGGATAAAAAAATCAAGTCGAATGACAAGTCGAGAATAATTGAAACCGAATTCAAATCACATTTGAAATTAATCCCCACCGGATGAGTCCAGTTTGTAAACACAAGCCTCTGGTCGTTAAGTGTGCATTAAATTATCACCACGTGGGGTCCCCTCGATGTCCAAATATTTTCCCCCCCTACATCCCTGAGCCACGCAGATGGCTGGGGCGTTAAGTGTCGCATAAAGTTGGCTTTTATATCAGAAACACTGACGAATTCAATAAACGTGATATAGTTTTTGGGTGGGTATTTTGAAAGGGCTCGACATAACGAGTTTTTGGATAACTCCTCGATTCATGACCCCGGATGGGGGTTAAGGGGTGAGAAACAAGACCACTACGATGAAGGATCGACAAAGTACAGAGCGAATTGACTAAAGGGGGATGATTCTCCCTTGAATAACCCTACCGTAAGGGGTGTCAGGGTAATGATGAAATATTGCGTGGGTTTTTCCCCGGAGTATCACATATTCGTCCTGGACTCTGACGAGGCAGTCGGTTGCGGGAATTCGCCTTTTCTCAGTGAATTTTTTCTCGCACCCCTATTCCTATTCGATTCGAATATAACTGCTGGGGGTGAAGGGAGAAGACAATTTTTGTGGAGAATTGATGAGGGGGGAGGAAATATTTCTGGTCGTTTCGCCGTCTTTTATCGCACCAACAGGATTAACCACTTTGGTACATAAATATAAATTTTTCACATTCATAACGTGGGGAGAACTTTTTTTTTTCAATCGATTTTATTATTTATAACTAATGTGAAGATCAGTCGATTAATTGTTGTAGGTGTAGCTAGTTAATTTCGTGGTGTTGGTATAAAATATTCATTGTTTTAAAAATATAAGGGAAGCTCATAAATAATTTGCAGGGGGAGGCGTGGGGGGTCGTGGCACGTGCCGGGTGCATAATTGTGAGTGGCTACGTACGCACATGTAATACAAGAATTAACCGCCACTTTGCTAGCTCACCCCCACGCACACCAATTTGCGGCATTAATATTTACGCAACATTTATATAGTAAATCGAAAGCCCTTCAACATTTATTTCATTGTAAATGGATCGGATAATGAGAGTAATAGGTACATCCGAGTTGTAATGCAGTGATAACTCTCGTGATTAATTATCATTATTTTTAGTACGGGTTTTTTTTTTCTCCTGGTGTTAAATTACTAGCTGCGAGACGCGTGTCGGGTGGGGGATTTGCTATTGACGGGAAAAGGCTAGTCGACCCTTATGTATCCTATGCCAACATGTTCCTCGATGGGAATTTCAATTAAATTATTAAACTTGTCTCAACCCACCGAGGGAAACGGGTTTTGACGTGGCGAGACATCCGAGATTAATTTCACGCGCCCTTAAAAAAATCATTTTTCCTCAAATCATTACCTATTTAATCTTAGATTTAATCTTAAATTTAATTCGAGGGTCAACGGTAGAAATGACGATGAAAAATCGTTGTATCTCCCCGAATTGTTGAAAATTTAATTGTCAGCAAAAAGCTCAATAAATTTTCATTGCCTGATAAACAATTACTTGAATGAAAAATTTTCAACAATAAGGCGATCCTCATAGGTTAAATACGAGAATTAAAATGGAGTCTGTGCGTGAATTAAAAGTCGCTCGCTCGTTGCTTACAGATGAGCCATCCAGGTATGGAGAGCCTGGACATGCTGGATCCAGCGAATTCAATGACAACCCTCACCCCGATGTCAGAGGGTGGTGGAGGTGGTGGAGGTAATCACCACGGGGGCATCCACGGTCCATCGGTCTACGGTGGCATGAACGGAATGATGAGTCATCATCATCACGCAAATATCGGAGGTAGTGTACCCCATCCGCACCATCATCCAGCGATGGCAGCAGCAGCAGCAGCAGCAGCAGCAGCTGGTCTCCATCCTGATGCCGATACAGATCCACGTGAGCTGGAGGCATTTGCTGAGAGATTCAAACAGAGACGCATTAAACTCGGTGTAACACAGGCCGATGTCGGCAAAGCCCTGGCAAATCTCAAACTCCCTGGTGTCGGTGCACTCTCACAATCAACGATATGTCGCTTCGAATCGCTGACACTATCCCACAACAACATGATCGCCCTGAAACCAATTCTTCAGGCATGGCTGGAGGAGGCTGAGGCCCAGGCGAAGAACAAGAGACGCGATCCTGATGCACCATCGGTACTACCTGCTGGTGAAAAGAAACGAAAACGTACCAGCATTGCAGCACCTGAAAAACGCTCCCTCGAGGCATTTTTTGCGGTGCAGCCCCGACCCTCTGGTGAAAAAATAGCGGCAATAGCGGAGAAACTTGATCTTAAGAAAAATGTGGTGAGGGTGTGGTTCTGCAATCAGCGGCAGAAGCAGAAACGAATGAAATTCGCCGCTCAGCATTGACCCGAGGGTGGCTTGTGACAGCAGAATTGACTGTATCCACCACCACAGCCGCCATCATCGAATCTTGAGCCAAAACCCGAGCCCCTCAACGAGTACTCCGGCTGGCCCTGAACAAATTGTAATTAAAACTTTAACGATAAAATAACCAGACCGATTAAAAACGCGATGTGGTGCGTGTGAAAACTGTTGTCATGAGCACCCAAACAGCATTAACCAATTTGCTAGGGCTCAAACGAATATTAAAATAATAATAAAAATAAATGAGAACATTGAGTGTAAAGTTGGTGAACAGTTCGGCTAGTGGGGAAGTTAAAAAAAAATGGAGAAAAGAGTGATTATTTTAAAAGTTGTGGTAAAAACAAAAGAGCGGAACAAAAAAAAAATGACCGACAAGTTTACGAGTTGGTGTTCTTCGTGCTGCGGTGAAAATACAGAGCATACGCTCGGGGTAGTTTTGTGATCGATCGGACATAACCCACTTGGATAGTCTACAGAAGCGGGAAAAAAAAAACTCTTTGAAACCGGAAGTCACGGAGGGACAATATTTCCAAGTCCAAACGGAGGAAAAAGAGATATGGGTAGACGTCCCAACCGCCCATACCGTGTACTTCAGTACGATTTCCCACGCTTCGTGTCTCTTTTACCGGGTAGTTTATACCATTTAAAAACAGACGGACGTATATAACACAGAAATATAGGCATATGCGCACACGTGTATATATTACACAAGTATAGAAAATATAAGAGAAAGGGGTGGAGGAGATATACACATGAACCTAGTCACATTCGCTTGGAAAAAGTACAATTCGAGGGTTGAGGAGACCGGAGTTGAGAAAAAAAAAAAACAGAGGTAATAACAAAATTAATGAAGGTCATAAAAAATTAATGATAATATTAAACTCATTATGTATTTGTTATTAGTCAATGCGTGAGTTACGGTTCACGTGGAAAGTGATATTAATACTAATGAATGAGATTGGTTAATTAGTGATGATTTAATGGGGATGCTCGGGTTGATGATGAAATTTGTATTTCGTGGGGACAAGGGATTGGTGAAATTTTAGTGGCTGACACGTGGTGGTGATATCGGACAATCAGTGAGAAGACTGTATTATATCGTATCGAAAACTATTCCTTTTTAAATAGTCACACCCATCGTTTATCATCGCATTGGTTTTATTATCCGGGAGAGAGTAATTACACGGGTTTTGAGTTATGCTGTATGAATATGCCTCATCTTGCTCCTTACGTTTGTTCTCATTGTCTTCAATTTAATGTGGGCCATTTTGGTGATTGTAGAAATTTTAAAATGAAAAATCACGAGACGTGCGCATCCAGCAGGTGACATAAGATAACGTGAATTTATTAATCATGTGACGCAGGATTTATTTGTAAGCTGTACAAATATAGTGTAAGTGATTTTTTAGAGGGATATCAACTCTAGTCCCGGTGAGATAAGCCATTTGTTTTTCTGAACTCGTAGGTGGGAGTGTGGATGATTTTTAGTGCAATATAGTGTAATTTAATACTCTAGGTGAATTAAATTATTTTTTTTTTCTCATTCATTTGTCTCACGAGTTTGATTAATGGGGAATTAATTTGTAATAGTCAGCTCAAGGAAATAATCGAATGGGGATTGTTAATTTTTTTCTAGTCATTTATGTTGTGATATTTGAATGATTAATTGATTTTGTTTTATTTATTCTGAGACACCAATTGATCGGAGAATTATTCTGGATGATGACAGGTTTTCTGTAGACATCAAACACAGGGTAACAAGTCATATCGCAATATATGCTTTTAAATAATTCTTATTACGTAAGTATATATGTATATTGTATATATATGTATACTTATGGAGATGATGAGTAATGGGAGTTGCAATGTGGCACTGGTTCAACTGAAATGCATCATGAACTTAAAAATACCCAAGACAAATTGAATAATTATTGATTAAGCAATTGGTGTATTATTTATCCTGAATTATTCAGCGAATAATCATTTTAAAATTCGTACAATTGACCAAGTACATGATGCACCTCGTCGATCTCACAAGATATTCCCGTTGTTTTTGTAACATAATTAGACAACTCGTACAGTTCCATTGAACAAGTAATTCCAGATTATTTCGATGATTGTAAAGTTGAGAGAAATTTCCGGCGTACGTTAAACACAAGTGTTTAATTTTTTGTGTAAAAAATTAAAAGAGGGATAAAACCGCGTTAAGTAAAAAAAAAAACGCAAACTATAGCTACCTTTAATTTAAATGTTTATACAAGTTAAATGAAATATGAGAAATACATATAAAACAGAACTCTGAAAATAAAGCCAAAGCCAAAAGAATTGTTGAAGACTGAGAATTCCCTCGCGAGTCCATTTAGTTGATTATCTCATTAATTTCCCCAACAGCGAGAGAATTCTCAATCACTGACCGACGCATAAGATCGTAACGAAGACATATCATAATTAAAACGTGAAAAAAAAAATGAGAAAAACAATTACTAGTTAAATTGCCTGACAATGTAGAAATTTATGTGCGATTACGTTGCGTGCAAATTACAGAAGTGAATATTGACCGAAAAAAAAATATCGAAGGTGAAATAAAAATTCTTTTTTCCATTGATGAATGAAAAAAAAATATTGCTCGAATCTGTACATATTTGGCTGATTGTAAATGTACTTATTGTAAATTGTTCTTGTAAAAAAAAAGAAAAAAGCATTGATTTGCGAACGGTGATCTGTCGATCGCGAGATATTGTCTAGTGAAAATTCAATTGGGCTTGAAATATTTATATGAATCCGTTACCGGGTGTCTGTTACTCTTGACAGATACGACATACATCCGTGTTTGTATATTTCTCCTCAATTGTTCGGAAGCCGCAGTGACAGTCACACATGAGCATATGTATTTTGTTGGTACGTTAATAAAAAATAAATTACCGAAAAACGGAGAGAAAAACCACAAATCCCGAGAAACACTTGAAAATTGCACGCAATGTAAGACGATATGGGGAGGGATAGGGGGAGGAAGGGGGAGATGAATGAGGAAATCGGGAGGATTTTGTCTAGGATCGAGTGAATGATTCTCCCCTTTTGTTGTACATATCATGTGCCATAACTCATTTTACCATTAAAGAAAGAAAAAACTTCGTGTCCAACTTTGTTCCAAATACCTACTCAACTATAAATAATATATAGTATAATAAAATGAATCTCGATGTTATTGATAAAATATTTCTATTGATTAAACCTGAAATCCTTTCCAAATTCCTCTCGCGGAATTCCGAATTTTCTGAGTGATTTATCGGGAAAAAATTAATTTGAGTGAAAAGTGAAACTCACGTGTGTCGGATTATTTATTTTTATGTTCACTTGGAATCTGGAGAGGTGATGGCGATTGCGTGCAGACTTGCCACGAGTTCTTTGAGTGAAAATAATAAATTTATGAAGTGGTCACGAATTCGAAATCAATTCAAAATTTTTTTTACCGCGGCTGAATTTGAGAGATCTCGAACGAGTGCGCGGATGTTCTCATAAATAAACAATGAACGATTGAAATAAGCGAGTGAATAAAATTTAAAAAAAACGCGCCTTTATTTAAATCTATCAAAACGCCAGAGGACTGATTTCACTCTCATCCTTAATGAACCCCAGAATCCGGTATTCATTTCGATTAATGGAACTAATGGGATTAATAAAATCGATATATCCACTTTGCCTGGTAGTTTTATTAATTTAAATAGTCTGAGTGACTGATCAAGAGTAATTGTTACTGGTGGTGTCCCATCAGGACTGTCAGCGTCCATTTATCCTCCACCATGTGCCAGAGAGGTGCATTACAAATATGTTACGGCAGACACTAGATCATGACTCTTTAACACGACCTCGAGACACTCGCAGTTTATATTTAAACCAAAGGAAATTTCATCCTCAAGTATTTAACTCATTCTGCATCCGTTCAAACGTACATCTATGGAGTAATTGTGCAATTAGTCCAATACCAAATTCTCTATTTTCGTGGTCTTGGTATTTCCCCGTTTACTCAAACATTTGCATACACTTGAATATTTAACGGTGCTGATTACCCCAGTCATTTGGGTGTACATTCTTCATGTCTGGACTGAATATTCCAGGGAGTTAAATGCAAGACGTAACGAGACATTCCACATACCCGAGTTCCAGCTATTTCAAGATGTCCTGAATGCCAACCAAAATCGCGACTTAATGGCCAAAAAAAAAAGAAATTAAACCAATTACCTGAATTTTCAATTGCAATGGAGTTCAGGTATGATCAGGTATGATCAGGTATGATGAGGGATGTAATGAATTATCCCCGGATTTTTTTTTTATCGCGAAAAATCCCGACTCGTCAATCAGTGAATAAATAATCCCGGAAAATAACAGAGGCATTACCAGTTACATCACCACTTATTTAACATGCCCAACGGCTAAAGACTGCCGGAGCATGCCGCGGGGATAATTGCCAGAGAATGTAAACAATGATCGAGACTCCCGGGCTATTTGTTTGTACCGAGGTAGGGGGTCCCCAAGGAGTCCAAATACTCCTCTCTTTATCGCTCCCAAAAACGATGAGCCCTCAGAACGCACGCTCACAAAACAGAACACACCCCTTTGCGTAACGATGTCGAAGGGTGGAATATACTTCAAACAAAACAAAGATAGAGGAGAAGCATTAGCGTAAAATAAAGAGAAAATACAGCGAACGAGAGAGAGAAAGGGGATGAAGTGGGTGATGAGGTGGTGAGAGGGGATGGAAAATTGTTGTATATGTACTTGATACGACGAAAATACAAGGTAACATGTGGCAAGCGAAACCCAAGCGTTCCTTTTGTACTCGAAAATCCTGTTTGCCTTATCGCTCTACATTCAACCTCGGGTATTTTAAAGGCATCCTCTGGCGTTGACAATGCAACCCTTAGGGTAAGTGCTCTGTACTCTCTTTCCATGGTATTGTAACGAATTTGTTTGATCGCCTCTGACGCGAAAAATCACATTCATCTTGCCTTTAATTAACATCTTTTTTATTTCCATTGCTCCTGAAATCGAAGCTCTCACAAAAATTTTTTTATAATAATCATTATGTTATTGTTATCGTATATTGTGAATATATTTTGCAGGTTGATAATTTTTTTAAAACAGGGGAGTAAAAAATAAATAATACCCTTAAGGATTGACTCTCAATCTCGTCATGTCCTGTTATTGGAGAGTATTTGCTTGATCATTTGCACACGTTGGATAAACTAGCCCTTCTAACAATATCCCTTAATTAACCAGCATTTTATTTATTAACTCCACTAGTTAGTGAAGTAAAAAGTTCAAGTTAACTCCAACTGGGTCTAAAACTTGTCCTCAAGGGCGAGATAAGTGGAAATAACCAGTGAAGAAATAATACGGCTGGGGTGGAAAAACTTTTTCCGCCCAATGTTTTTTTATTCCTCATTGGTCATACCTGGGTTTTGTAAAAAAAAGAGGAAAGAAAGAAAAAAAAAACAAGGAACGTTTGCATGATTTCAACGTGACGGAATTACGGTCATTACGTAAGCAACGAGGGATGTGAATAGGGAGAAAAGCAACTAGGTGTTTTTCGCTCATTTTTTTTTTTCCACACAGGACTTGTTCCCTCGATGTCTGAACTTCCACCTGTGCGAACTTATCGCAATGATGCATGAATAAGGGATTGGTGCTGGCGAAGGGCGGAAAACTATGTCCTTGTCTTTTTTTTTCATATGTGGTCTCTAAATATTGGCGCCGTGTGCTCTGTCCGGGGTGTAATGTCCGGTCGGGGGCAACTGGGGGAGATAAAAAAAAAAAAAAACGTTGGAATTATGCAGTGCGATGTGGAATGCGCGCACATGACGGCACCGAGGGAAAGTGCAATGGACGATCGTCTAGGGGGAATTTGTCTGAGACGATAGGTTCCCTCATTTTCTCTTCGACCAACTCGCCCTTTCATGCTCTTTACGAAATCCTTTTTTTTTTCTATTTTTGGGATTCGTGCCGGTGTTATTGCACGCAATGCCGGAATTAATATTGCACTATTCGCGGAACACTCGAATTTTTTTTTTTCTTTCTCCTCTCGGTCATCGCAGGGTACATGATAATGATGATTGACGGTCATTTTTTAGTTTTTGTCGGGGGGAGGAAAAAAAAAGTTGATGGGGTTTTTTGGGGGTTTTGTTTTTTGGGAGACAGGGAAAATTGGGGAGGAATGGGGAGGAATGGGGAGGAATGGGGAGGAATGGGGAGGAATGGTCGACTGTGGAACTTCAGGGTAACAACGGCTTTTCAATGGCCGGGGAGATCCACACGGGCTGTGTTTTGTGTATTCAGATATAGCGAAAACTGTCGACGAGCACTGGAGCAATGCCACTGAATAATTTATCGTACAGAACACAATCACCCCCGTGGCATTCTCCACCCCGAAAACCACTACCCCCGTCGTTCTACTATTTCTTCCGCATTCATCGCTGTGAATTTCTAGTGTGTATCCAGTTTCCGGTGTTTCCTGGGGAAGAGGTGAACGTCGAGATCAGGAGGTATTATTTTCCGTCATTTTTTTTTTTTCCTTTTGCATCAGATTTTTTTTTTCCACGCAGAACAGATTGATGAACACTAATTGCACTAATTATCGGATTAATGTCACCCAGAACTCCTCATTGCGGTGACTCTCTAAGTGGATAAGATAAATGTACTTTCATACTTTATTTACCCCGTTCAATGGGTCATTTTGGGGTGCAGGGTAATGGCCAGTGAATTTACGATAATAAGCTGTCAATGCATTTATTATAAGTGTGTATTATAAGGGATAATGTTTTATTGCGTGTTTTCCGGTCCACTATCGACAGGAAGGGTCAATAATTTGGGGGTAATTGAATTAGCCGGATGTCGTTAATCCCCAAATAAATGCTCTACTGTTTTTATCGTCTGATTATCGATTACCGGAAACATTAGATTTCCATTATCGTAGATGATAGGATAGCAATTGGGGATTCGGTGGGTGACGGTATTTTTTTTTTATTTCTTTGGTATTTTTTTTTATTTCTTTGGTATTTTTTTTTATTTCTTTGGTATTTTTTTTAATTTCCATTTAATCATTTTAATTCAATTTTTTAGTCTCTGGACATTTGAGATTTCTTGAGGTCGTATTTCTCGTCGTGAAATTCAGGGGAATTATTCCTCGGTTTTTTTTTTAGTTTATGGCCACATTAATGCCGAGATACACCCCTGGAGCACTCAAGTGTCCCCTCCAACGGTTCATCACCATCTTGGTTTTCATGGAGGCTGTGTTGTTTCTTAATTGAAAAAATAGCTAGTTTTTTTTTCTGGGATGAAGGTGCGTGGTGCCACAGGAGAGTACTTAAGGGGTGGGTGGGGGGATAATTGCGTGAGATCAGATGGTCTAAGGGATGAAGAAGCTAGATGAGATGGGGACAGTGTCGACTATCTTGAGGTACACTTTAAATTAATTTGTTCTTTATGGGAGTCTCATTTTTTATTCACTTTATTAATGAAAAAAGTTCATTGGGCGCGAAGTTTATGACTTGAAGTGTTTGTTTGTTACGAGTTATCCCGACACCAGATTAAATAATTAGAGCCAATTGGAGTAATTGTATTTTACAAATGATTTTGTCATAATTCTCTCGTTTATCAATCCAGAATCGATGAACAATTCTTTGCAAAAAAAAAAAAGAATTGTTTACCGCTCTCGGAACACTCATGCAATAATAATAATTCCGTAATTTTACGTGGTACCACAAAATGGGGTAGTTTTTTTTTTATCTAATACCCAAGAAAAAGTTTCGACTGGAAAAATTTCATTTCCAGTTCTATTGAAAATTTGTAATTCAAAAACCATTTGCATGTGAGATGTATTTTTTTTTTTTCAAACTTTTTCTAGTTCTAAAAATTCGTACATAAATGAAGAGTGAAGAAAGAAGAGCGAAACAATGTCGCAGTAGTGAGGGAATTCGTGAGGATAAAATTGGCGACATATATATACCCCAACTATCTTATTCATATTCGACGAGGCACTGGAGAAAAGTAGATAAAAGGGGCTATTCTTGCTGAAATATTTATACAAGAACAACACGGTGGGACACACACACGCGATTTGCATGTCAAGCATTCTGAGCATCTACGATCACTGTACGTTCAATTACAGTAACAATAATAAATAATGCACCCGCATTGAAGTAAAAAAAAGAAAACTTTACAATGGGGCAAAAGCGCAGACGAAGGAAAAAAAAATATATCAAATCACTTTGCATCTGTCAATTGAATTTCCTTATCAGAATTAATTAACAAAGGTGTAAATAATTATAATTAATTTATCGTTATCAAATGGAGATGAAAATTTATAATTATTTGAATAATCCGAGATTTAAATGGTTTAATTTTAATTGCCGTCAGTGAATTGGAGTTTTGGTGGAGGGAAAAATGGGGGAGAGGGGAAAGCGGGGAAAAGGGAAAAAAGGGAAAAAGAGGAAAAAAGGAAAAGAGGGAAGGTGGGAAAACAAAAGCCGGTTGCCTTAGTTAATCAAGATGTTTACTGGAAAACACTCGCCCAAGCGCAACCAGTTAATCCCAGCTTAGTGGAGACTTAAATATTCCTTGTAAACTCCCGAGCTCCAAACGCTCGTCGGATTACTAAATGGTCGACGCTGAATAAGCTCACCGGATTTGTTTCCATTTTCTTTTACCTCACCCAACGCCTTAGTCCATTATCTTACTTCATGAGCTTTACATAATGTTTCGCGTTGACGTAATTTTCCAGGCACAGGAGTAACTCCACAGAAATGACATGCATAATCGCATGAGTGTGTCAGCCAAGTTTTTGAAAAATCTCTCGAAAATCCCAATTAAAAATAAATGACCATCGATTAATTGCAATTATAATGGAGTTAGTAATTCCGGAAAATTCCGGAAAATTCCGAAACATTCCGGAAATACTGTGGAAATTTTTTTGATGACTATACAATTTTTAATCGGTAGGGATAAAAAAAAATATTCAGTCAGAAAAATATTCTCTATTTTTTTTTCTTTTTTGAGACGTCAGAATTGTAGAGGCACGAGCCATTGTCGCGGGTTGTATATACTTGGGAGAAAAAAAATGGAAGGGAGAGAGAAGTGTGTGTTTTCAGAGCGGTATTATATCGAGCATAAAGAACGCGCCCCCTCCCAAGGGGCACCCAGGGTGAAACAGGGGGTGAAAAAACGTACACTCGGTGCGTGCGCGTTTTGCTTGTCTCGTATGTCTCGGGACAACTCCTGGTGAGTGAGAGAGATCGGAGGGTTGGGGTGAGACAACTCTCGTACACGCCACCCCAACAAGACTCCCCTCAACCTACGAGACGATCCGGACCCAAACAGGTTCATAATCTCCGTATAATACAAAAACTCATAGTGCAAGTACCCCCCATCGTCATTACCCTCACAATGTACTGGTGTAACCACTTGCAATCAACCGAACAATTCCGTTTTTATCCTATTACGAATTTTTTATTTCCATTTTTGCAATATTTTATCAAATTAGAAGTGTCCGAAATTTTACGGAGAATCGGGGGAAGAATTGCAGCAGAATTTTGGGGAAAATTCCTCAATGGTTTGTCAAAAAAAAATATGGAATCTGTTTTAGAGAATTTGGAGGATTTAGTCACTGGAGAAAATCGCTGAATCGTCGGTAAAAATTCAATTTTTCATTTGCATGACGTAGATTATACCTTGAATTTTCAACCAAGAGTGGAATCAATAACTCCAAATTCTCACCCCCCTTGAAAATTGTGTCATTCGGTAAATAACTGGGCGAAGGTTGGTCTAATTTCGTATTTTCGATTTTTCCCCATTGGGTAAACCGAAAATAAATAATCGATTCGCTGGGGAAACTGCTCTAGAGGTCGAGGAAGTAATTCGCCCGAGAGGGGCGAAACACCAGTTAAATCCAATATATTTGTAAATGGCCTGCAGCTGAAGGAGAATCTGGTACATATACATTAGTCGCTGAAGAAAAATAAAACAAGACGAATAATCCACAGAATTGATAAAAAAAAATTACTCATTAAACTCAATTGAAAATGAAGTTGCAAATGCTTTTCTCAGTATGAGACATCGGTCTGCAGGTTTTTCGTAACCCAGTGGAAGAGATCCTGAGACTGAAAATAAATCGGGTCCTGGGGTCAATAAAAGAGTTAGTCCAACTCTCTGTTTCGCCAAAAAAAAACCAAGTTGACGATTGAATTGAAAATAAATTCATTACCCTTTTTCTCCAAAGACACGTCAAAATGTAATTCAATAAAAATAGGTAAAAAATTAAATTAAATAAAAATTTACTCAACAATTACAGAATTTTTCCTAGCCGTTCCATAATTCATCATTTTTATTGAATATATCTCCCCGTCATCAATTTTTTTATTAAAAAAAATTCCTCTGAAGTGAATAAATATTCAACATTGGTTTTCTTTTAATAAAATATTCCAATACATAAATCGAGTATTGAACATTAAAATACGGCTTTTTCTGGTGAAACAGAGGATTGGGGTAAAATAAATTCGTCGCAGGGATTAGTCTGCAGGTAGTTATATCTTTCGTCTCTTTCGCGGGGGAGTGGACATCCATTAGCAAGCTTTGTGCCGGTCTGTCGAGCACTTTTCCCCTCCCCTCCAAGCCCTCCCACCGCCACCCTTTCACCCCTTTTTTCCTCTCTCCCGTCGAAATCCAAGTGCAAAAAAAAAAAAAAAACGAGAAGAGAACAAAATTAAAGGGACACCCACACCTCGACACCATCACTCTCGTCCATTCGCTGGTTATCCGGTACCCCAAAACCTTCGAAATCCACTCGATGCTGTTCCCTCGGAAGCTAGTGATGATACACTCGAGAGAAAAAAAAAAAATAGGGACACAAATACGATCCCTGGTCCCTTGATCCCGAGGTCACGACAAGCCGATCATCTCAAATTACAAAGGGTATCGGAAACGGATTTATTTCCGGGTAGGGAAGAGATCATTTTATTCCATTAGAAAAAAAAATCCCTGAAAATATGTCCAACTTTATTTCTGTCAATATGTCGAGATTTATCAGCGAGAAAATGACACGTGACGGTTTCTCGTTGTTTACAATATTTTTTATTTATTATTACTAATATTATTATTGCTGTTATTATTGGTCAGAAAGGAGATAAATTAAAGCCATTGACCACCACTCGGTGAAACCATGCGATGTCGTTCCTCGTGTGTTATAAATTATAATTAACCTAGGCCCGTAATGCCCGCATGAATAAACGATAAACGAGCAACAACGGCTCTGGGATAACCCGCCCATTTGACTCTGAGAGCTCCTTCAAACTCCGTGTGTTAACCATAATGTCCATTTTTTTCAACCCACCCACTAAAAAAAAAATTAACACAACAAAAAGCCAAGAATTCCCCAAACCGTAAAAATTGCCAATTCAAACTTTCAAAATTTCTCTCATCATTTCCCGGGAACATAATAATCAGTAGATAAAAAAAAATGATCCTGACTCGTTGATAATGCTAGAGTATGAGTGAAATCGGGGATATTTAATATAAATATTGCGGATTACACCGAGAACCGATTCAGTTGAACGCACCTCGATAAAATATTGATGAATTAATTACGGGATAAATCGGAGGGGTAATTAACCGTGGTCCTGAAGAATTAATACAAATTCTGATATGTTATTTTCCCCTGATAGTCATCGAGATTAAGAGGGTAATAATCAAATGCGTGGACGCTTAATTTCCGCGTATTTCCCCTCATAATTCCAACCGGAAAACACAACTGGCGCGTATTTCATCCAACTCTCAACCCCTTTTTAACCCACCCCTAGAAAGCCCCTATTTTGCCAAAAGCACGTTGAATATAATCTCACCAGTTGTTTGTTACATCTTACACCTCTTCGTATTTTGCACACTAGTGTATTCCTGGACTCCCAGTCTCCCCGATCTCATCGCCATGAGCTTTATACCCCGACAGAGTGTTCGAGGTGTTGTACATATGTATATATAACTATGTATGTCCGTGTGGGGATGGCAAAGGCCATAGGCCTTGGAAAAGCCGCGAGGAACAAGGGGTTAACCCGCTGCATTATTCAAATCTTCATTATATATGAATAAATTTTCGAGTAATGCCGAGATAAAGCTGCCAAGTTTTCGGGGGTCTATCCTTATGTATCTCTTGCCTTTTTTCGAATGACGGGGGAAAAATATGGAGACACTTTTCGATTTATGGGGGACATTCCGTTCTACGGGTTTACCCTTTTTTTTCAACAATAATTCATTCCGCTGAGATAAAAAATCGGGTGATAACAGAATTTTTGGTTTAGGTATTACGTACGTAAAATAATATATTGTATTATTCATTTTTTTATTTTTTTATTTTATTGAAACAGATTATTGTGGTATGAAATAATGAAGAGTGCGCGGTTGCCAGTGATTCGTCAGGCAGTTGGAATAAAAAATTGATGAGATAATGTGGCGTGTCATAAAGGTGCGCCACTTAAAATCAACGATGATTTTGTTTGCGAATGAATGAGCGAACAGAGACCCAAGTAAATATTCTCAAAGCAATCCAACTGTCATCAGTGGACAGTAATCACCGAGCAATTGCCTCAACCCTCGCTCAAATTAACCCAGAGCAAATGGGATTGACAACGAAAATTAAAAAAATCGTTGCATTTTATTTTTAAAATGTAAAAAAAAATGTGTTGAAGGGAATTAATTTAATTCGATGAATAGTAAATAAATCGTCAAATGATTTTTCTCTGGGTGTAACCTGTTACTTAACGATTTCCCATCGGTTGATTTAAACTAGAATGAAGTGGCTGGAGTCACGTGAATTCCACACGGGAACATGTACAGGTTTCCATCGGCGGTTTTTCCAGGGTGCCATTGAATGCCAGCACAACTGCTGTCATTCAGTCAACAAAATGGAAGGACAGGAAACGGCTCGTGGTTCGGGCTCTAGCATTATTTATTATGCAACTCGCAACACTCCGTCACCTGCCTGCCACACCGCAACCGTATACTTTATCTCTCTCGCCATTTTTTCCACTCATTTTATTTATTTATTTTTTTTTTCAAACACTTTTAAATTGTCTCGAGCATTTTACCCGAGGGGCTACCGTGGACAAATCACTCCGCACATCACTTCTCCATTTGTTATGGTGTTTTAGAAGTGTCTCTTCAATTGGAGGTGAACACTCGTCTCCAACAGGAGGTCATACTCCCATAGCCCTTTTGACGCATTTAAAAGTACTTTAAAGTAATTAGGGTTTCAACTGTTGAGTGGGATGGATCGAGGGTGAGATCATTTCAAGTGGAAAACAAAATGGATCTCGACAACAGGGGGAAAGGAGACATTTTTATTATAATAATAGTAATCACTGGAATGAATATTTCATGGATTATAAATTATTTTGTATTTTTTTGGGAATTTCAATTTCTCAATTTCAAACCGATGCGATCAATTTTTGGGAGATGTAAGAGAATTATCGAGTGAATTTTTTTCTGAGGACCCAAAGAAAATTTGCGTCTTACCATCAATTTGAAAAATGCATTACAAGTAATTTTTTATCACTGGAATAGAGGAGTAATGGGGGGGGGGGGTTGGATGCACGGAAAAATATGGAGTAAATACGATTACCTGATTTTAGTATGAGGCTTGTACGATTTTCATTGGTTCACGAGGTACTCTATAAAGTATTTGGGCCAGAGCCCATAAGTGCACCCACTGTCCGTCCATAATCCGGATTGGCAACGCATTTCCAAATCATGCATTACAATCATTCAACTGGTGAATCCGATTAACGAAGAATGGCTGGCAGATTGAAAAGGATTTTTTAATACTATTCGGTGATGGATATTTTATGATTTTTATTATAGATTTGACTGATACAAGGGAGTGAAGAAATTGACTCATATCTCTCGACTTTGGAAATTAAAAAGGGAATGAAAATGAAAATAAAAATTATTGGATGAATTTGATTGGGGGCGGGAGCGGGAAAATTTGAAATATTCAAAAAATTTAGAATTGATGCCTGGGTGGGGGATTTTGTGGGTAAGTAAAAGAGTAGAGTAAGTGGGTGGAAGTTGGGTATGGAGGGAAATAGAAAGGCAGCAGTCACGTGGATGATACGCAGTCGCATTAGTTGGGACTAACAACGCTGGGCAGACAATCAAAAGCTGATGGGCCATGATTCGCTATGATAATGAACCATGAATATGTCATGAGGCGAGCGAGGCTGGGGACGCCAAGTCCTCGCTTCATGGAGAGAGCCACTCTCTCCCTCACACTCTCTCCATCTCCTCCCTCATTCTCATCGTCTCCCTCCTGTCACCCCTTTCCACCCGACGCGCGCACTGAATCCGCTGTGACGTGTCTGACGGGGTTAAAGGGATACGTCAGACCTGAATTTTAGAGATGAAATATCCTTGAAATCAAATTTTTATCAATTATCAACATAACATTAACGATTGTTCATAATAATTGTGTCGTGTCAGGAATCATGAGATTTTTTTTTTCGGAATTGCCTCCGCTAAATTACGAGCCAGAAATAAAATTTTCTGAGTCGATTCTACAATCGGTAATTGGTAATTCGTGTATTTATTTAGTTTTTTAAATTGTTAATTCAACCTGCCCCACCCCCTACACATGTTCTCAGAACACTTGAATAATAAAACATCTCCATCCTCAAAAAAAGTACCTCCAATTTTTCCCTCAATTTTTCCACTCACCCTAAAACAGCCCTAAAGTATATACTTGATTCTCCACATATTTTTCCACCCCTAAAAATCCTTGAAAACCCAAAATAAAAAAAAAACCACAAACTCAAACAATTGCACTATCAAAAAAAGTATTTGTCGGTTAAACTTTTGGCGAGTGTGAGGTGAAAAATGAGGAGCAAGTGGAGAAAGATGGGAGGGGGGTCAATGTAAAACAGGAAGGGGAGAAAGAAAAAATAGAATAAAAAAAAAATAGAAAGAAAAGAGTGCAGAGTAAAAAAAGAAAGAAAAAAAAAAATAGAAAACGGTGGATTGTCGGTAAGACACGAAAAGAGCCGAAAGAAGGATAAAGAGTGAAATGTTTTTTCATCCACCAGTAGGGGATGGATGAAGGAAAAAAAAAAAAGATGTTATCTCGTTGGTGGGCGTGGGTG